>NC_057732.1:29600268-29797723 GCF_004010195.1 Chiloscyllium plagiosum
GGACTGGGAAGGGCCATACCAGGCTCTTTTGTCTACCGAAACGGCAATAAGGACGGTGGAGAAAGGCTGGACTCATTATACTCGGATTAAAGGGCCAGTGGACCCTCCAGTTGAGGAAGAAGTCTGGACAGCCGAATCAACGCAAGACCCGCTGAAACTCAGACTAAAGAGACTTTGAGTAATTGACTATACAGTGGCGACGCGAGCGCGGGATTGTTTCTGTAAGATTGTATATTAAGCCTTTTTGTGTTTTAGCATAATGATTAGAATACTTGGAATGCTTAGAGTTATGATGCTAGTCCTCTTGGTATTGGGATTTTGTCACATATCATTTTCATATGTATTATTAATGGTTCCTGAGTCTGATAATCCACAAGTAATAGACACTGATGTATGTAGCTTAGTAAATTGTGGGAATGTAGCTAATCAGAGACAATACCGCAACTCAGAGATACATCTTAAGTCCTATGGGGATGGCCTCGGGGATGGTACCTGGTATAATGGTCTTGTCACAATACACCGGGCCCCCTTTCGACCAGCATCGATTGTCCCGATAAAAAGTGTAACCCCATATATTTAACGATAAGGAAAACCACATGGCACAAAGCAGTTTTGGGAGGTGGCACTTATAAGGTACAATTAAATGGAACATTTGGGATTGAAATGAAAGCAAATGGGAAGGAGTTTGTGGGCTGTTGTTTTCGAATTAGCGTAGGACAGGGAAAACGGGTAGAATTACTGGGTAATGAGATACAACCTTTCACCCCTCCCGATGATCCTAAAGTAGTAAAAATTATAGAGGTAAAGGATTTGAAACAGACCATCGAGATAGAGACTGGGTACGGGGTTGCAAATGCCTGGGTTGAATGGGTAAAGTATACTGTAAAAAGTCTGAATAAGAGCAATTGCTATGCATGTGCCTCCGGGAGGCCAGTGGCCCAGGTGGTTCCCTTTCCGCTCGGGTGGCAGCGAGACAGGAAGGCCATGAAATGTATGATAGCCCTGTACCAGGATGAGACTGCATGGAATGATAGGAATTGTACCTCCCTATCTCTGATGTTCCCTCCCTTGGAGGAGAAAGATGCAAAGGTTCCCCCCACATTTTCCGCTGCAGTTGGAAATCACACGTCATGTGTGCACAGGCGAGGTACGAGTCGGTCAAGACATTTGGGGGAGCTGAAATTATGTACAGAGATTAAGAATGTTACCGAAACGGAGATGGGAGGGAGCTACTTAGCACTAAAGGTTCCCCGAGTGGATCTGTGGTGGTACTGAGTAGGAAAGATATTGAGACCCACCCTACCTCCGGATTGGAAAGGGATATGCGCAATTGTACAATTGGCAATTCCATTTACCTTGGCATTTGAGAAGGAAAAGATAGTAGGGAAAAAGGGAAGGGGTAAGAGATTACTGTTAGCTACTTCTTTTGATGACAGGATTTATCTTGTTTCGGTAGGAGTCCCTAGGGGAGTACCTGAATTCAAAGCTCGTAACCAGATTGCAGCAGGCTTTGAGTCAGCTCTCTTTTGGTGGGCAACAATTAATAAAAATGTAGACTGGATAAATTACATTTTCTATAATCAACAGCGATTTATAAATTATACAAGAGAGGCGGTTAAAGGAATATCAGAACAGCTTGATGCGACGAGTAAGATGGCATGGGAAAACAGAATAGCCCTTGATATGATTTTAGCAGAGAAAGGGGGTGGTGGTTTTATCCTTACTTCCCTGATAGTAGTAGTCGGGGTATTGGTGGCCATTGGCTGTTGTGTCATACCCTGTATACGAGGGCTCACCCAGAGGCTGATTGAAACAGCCTTGGTGAAACGAATGCCCCTGAGTGGAATCAGACAGAGGAACTTTATCAACTAAATAATAAGGAGATGAGTGAGACTAAGATGGATGAAATCTCTGAAATAATGCTTGCGAATTTTGGGAACAATGTTTAAAAAAAAAGAGCCAAAAATGCAGAAGATAACAGATAGTAATGAAAAGAAAAAGGGGAAATTGTGGGATATAAATGAATTAATGTTATTTCTGCAAGTATAAATTCTGATACAGAACAGGAATGAGAAAATACATATTCAGCAAAAAGAAAGGATATGTTAGCATGAGATGTGAATACAGAACAATGGTGGATATATGGGCAAACAGGAAAGCATCTGTTTCCCCCTTACACGGAGACACAGGAACAAACCCTAATCAAAGAGGTCAAAGTGGCCTCTGGATGGAAATAGATGCTGATAGAAGAAAAGATATGCCTAATCAATAATCTACAATAGACTGACGTCAAACACCCTTATGGGAGTCAGAGATAAGAGTTTGTCACGGACAAGACAGGATAAACAGAAGTTGTGGGATAAGTCTTAAGGAAATCTGTGACGTAAGCGAAGCAGGGAACAGACAATGGAATAAGGAAAACATATGGGAAAAGAAACTGTATAAATTGCAAGGGTTTTTTTGGGATATACTGTGCATTTTGTCATTGCCTTACCTGGTAATTAGACAAAGCACCCACCTATAGGTGTATAAATAAAACAACGCTGTTGTTCAGATATTTGTCTCGGACTGAAATTATTAAAGTGAGTGAGCTTTTGTTTCTCACACTAATGAAGGGCTTTTGCCCGAAACGTCAATTTTACTGCTCCTCGGATGCTGCCTGAACTGCTGTGTTTTTCCAGCACCACTCTAATCTAGACTCTGGTTTCCAGCATCTGCAGTCATTGTTTTTACCTTTTTCATTAGGTAGTTGTGGAGTACATAGTTGTAAGACACAGAATTTATAGCAAAAGTTCAGTGTCTTACAATTGTGTAGTCCACAACCACCTGATGAAGGAGCAGCGCTCCAAAAGCTAGTGCTTCTAATTAAATTTGTTGGACTATAGCCTGGAGTGGTGTGACTTTTTTTAACTTTGTTATCCTTAAGATATAGTTTTATATCCTCACTATTAATGAGAGGTGTTGACCTTTATTTATTCTGTCTGCATTAAATAAAATGTTTCTTTTTCAAATCACATAAAAGGTGTTGTGAAAAACTTTTAATTTAATGTCCAACTGAAAATGGTGAGAATCTCGTCCATGAGGAAATGTTCCATAATGAATGTGAACTTTAAACTGTGGCTCCCTGACAGTTCCTTTAATCAGATAAAGGTGTCAGAAACAGAAAATCAGGAGGTTTGTCAGCGCTTTCCGAAGAACGATCGACCCGTTAATTCTATTCCTCTGTCCACACGGACTCACAAACCCACACAACATCCCCAGCATTTTGTTTCACTTCAATTGGGACAGTCTTGACCGTCTGACACGTCCGCCCCTCAGAATGGGGGCACAATCCTAGTGTCGGACACTTCCGCCCCGCTGGATGGGTCGGACGGTTTTTAGTGTTGAACAGTCTCTGGTGCCAGACACTTCCGCCCCGCAGGATGGAGCGGAAGTTGGCAGAATGGCGTGCCAGGCAGATGTTGTCGAGGCCGCGGAAGGACAGGGCGTTTTGGGGAGATCGCGGAGTTTTCAGCGCCTTGTTGGAGTGGTTCCGGTCCCCGAGGGATGAGGCAGAGTCCCGGCAGCAGTCCCCCGAGAGCAGTGTGAGTGGAGCCAGGGACAATATTCTCCCTGTGTCACCAACCCTCTTTCTCCCAGAATCTGCGGCCTCCAGCCCGCGTCAGCATCACCGCCTGGAGGGTCAGCAGCTCCCACTGACCCAGCAGCACACTCCCAGCTCCCCCACACTCCCAGCTGCACAGCCGAGAGCATCTCCAGCTCCCTCACACTCCATGCAGCCTTGCCTGGAGGGTCTCCTGCTCACACGTCCTCACTCTGCTCCACCTGACTGCCCTGGTCTTCTGAGTCTGTTCAGTACCATTCTGCAAGTGGCTATAGCTTATAAAAACACATTTAAAAGCAGCACCCTTTATAAATTAAAGCTTGTGAAGGATGTGCATTTTCTGATTTACTCCCTGTTTCTGCAACATTTACCTGTAATTTACCAGTGTTGATCGCTAGTCAACATTTCCGTTTACATTTTGGATATGTCACTATCACTAAAGTGATTGCAGGATCTAGCCACTAGATAGCTCTAATGTGGAACCTCAGCTTTGCTGTCATTTTATGTTCCTTTTTCTGTGGTCGCTGGTAATCCAGAGTTTATCACCCTGGAGACCCTGTCTTTAATCTTTTCCCAGCTTTGGAAACTTATCTATAGAAACATAATATTTTCCCCATTGAACGTACAGCCTCCAGTATGGATTATAACTTCTGGTTTTCCCTTTGTGGAATACCCTGCAATCATCAAAACCCTTTCTTTTATGATGTCAGCAGCCAGACCAACACGTCATGTTTGACTGGTGTTTTTGATTGTAGCAATGAGTGGCTATTCCCAACAATTAAAATAATTTATAGCAAATCCAGTTCTACAATATTTTGTATGCTGCCCCAACCAAACCAAGCACAGTGTTATGGTTGTGATTCCATTCTCCTCAGCTATTGCACAGCCATGGTATGCCTCCTGCACTGCCTAACTGTTTTTCGTGCTGGTTCCCAATCTCTTCCATGAAGAGTCTGGAGTTGTGGGATGACAGTTCCTGAAATATGCCACCCACAAAGATCTTGCCTGAATGTACATACTCAAGCACAGAAGCTCTTAGCTTAAGCAATTGATATTTTCTGTAGCTATAGTTTTCCAGGGCACCCTGTTCCAGATACCCGACCATGTTATTTCCCCCCAAATAATCTATTTCTTCAGATAATCTGACTAAAATGATATGCACTACAAAATGTACCCACCGTTACTAACCACCACAAGCAATCACCATTAATCTACCAGTAAATACCAAGCTGTAAATGATACCCAGTCATTCTCTTGGTGTTGGGATGTCCCATTTTGGTTTTCTTGACTTGTTTTTCAGACTCGCTCTTTCCCTTTTATGCTGCCTCTCTCTCTTACAGAAGGAATGCCAACTCCTTTTGTGGATTTCTTTCTTGCTCCTCTAGCTGCTCGGGGATAGCAGTGAGGATTTCCTTTCTTCTTCTAAGGATGTGAACTTTAAATTGGAGATGTTGGCTGGACAGGTACCAGTTTTGGTGAAATTAAGGTGTGTTTGTTGATTAGGACTTGATCAGGGTAGAACCCTGACAATAGCATTTGGATGAGCTGGTGCAGGATGGAATTGCGAGCCTGAGAGTACTGGAATAGAGGGACGAAGCTGCAGTCGCAAGACTCAACAGATTATACAGTGTACAAAAGATTGTTTGGCATGATCTGTTGTCAGTGCTACAAACTGAACCTGCTCCAACAGTACAATGACATTTCACTTTCTACTGATGTCTAAACTGCTCATTGCTATGTAACTGCAGTCACATTGTGTGTGTTGGACTCCTCAATCTTGCATTTTGTGACTTTAAATTGGAAAATATAAAGATTTTGCTTAAAAATCTGACCAAGCTTTTCATAAAAAGTGGTCTGTTTCACTTTCTTTACTTTACACTCTACACTCACTTTACTTGAGTACTTGAAATGTCATTTAAAAGATGAGTGTTATCAATGAAATCTCTTCCATATTTCACGTGTAGATTGGGGCTTTAACATTTTACAGCCAAAGCACAGATTACTTTCTGATAAACTTGATCCTGATAGATGTTGTGATCAGAGGAGAAAGTGAGGACTGCAGATGCTGGAGATCAGAGCTGAAAATGTGTTGCTGGAAAAGCGCAGCAGGTCAGGCAGCATCCAAGGAACAGGAGAATCGACGTTTCGGGCATAAGCCCTTCTTCAATGTGATCATCCAAGATTGGCAGTAGTTCAGCCTTATCATTTAAAGGTGACATTGCAGAGTTTTTGTTGAGAATTTTTTTGTTTCAATGAATTTAATTGGATGAATGATATACGAGAGAGATCTTTCCAGTGTGGGCTGAGAGCCTTGAAAAATGCCTTTTGTGTTTCTGTGGTTGAAATATCCCAAGAACAATAATAAGTAATTAATGAAAGTTAATTGCAAAACTCCCAAACAACATGAATTCACTGTTTTCCTATAAAGTTTTTGCTTTTTTTTTAGTGATACTGATGGCAGTTCATTTTGCGTTTCATTTCTGAATTATCCTATTAGCACTGTTTGTGTAAGTGAAAATCGAATTTCACAGGATGGAACTGAACAGCTTCCAGAACGCGAGGTGGAAACAGACCCTTATCTTCCATGATGTAACAGAATGATAAAAGACTGTTTATCATGTATGAGTCAGCTCTGAATAATTCACATCTAACCAACACTTCAATGTTCTGTCAAAATTTATTCACTTGTTTTCCTTTTAAATGATCTCTTGATTTCTGAGTTTTTTTTTGCCATCAAGGCGCAGATGCAACTGGCAAGATGCTGTAGCCTGACCCTAAGTATTTTGAGAAATGGGGTGATCAGGGGCCTCTTGGAATTGCTGCAGGTTTTGCAGTACTTGTGTTGCAGCAATAGAACATAGGAACTGAAGGGGCTTGTTCTCAACTTAAGTAATTCTTGCTTCTGAAGCAACCTTCCTGTGCTAGAAAAATCATCTGGCCTCTTATAGCACAACATGAGTATCTTGTCTAGTATCCACATGACTTTGCTTGCCTGCATGTGGGCTGTTGAAAGCACAATAATCCCTGCCAAAGAAAGTCTATTCAGGGGAACTTAACTGAGGGTTTTTTTTTCCAAAAAAAATTTCGACAGAATGGTAGTATTTTAAAATAAGGAAGCTGAGAAATTTGTGAACTTTGTATTCAAAGTGAATTACTTACATTGGTTTAAGTGTGTGACCTGCTGTGCATGCTGCTGATGATTAAATATCTAGTCACTGCACTCTGACAGAATCTTTTCAGTTATTTAAAAGATTTATACTGAGATTATACTGAGTGACTGACGGAGAGGCAGTCTAGAATGAGGATGGGTGATGCATAGAATATTACTGCACAGAAAGAGGCCTTTCAGCCTGTTGAGATTGCAATAGTTCATTGAGTTATTCAATGAGATCCATTCCCCACTCTTTCTCCATAGTATTACAAACTTTTACTTTTCAAATATTTATTCAACCCCCTCCTACCCATTATCAGAGTATGTCTTCCCACCATTCTGATGCCAGATTGATTTATCTGTTTTTCTCAGGAACAGTGATGTATCACAGCTTAAATAAAAACTAACTACTACGGATGGTGGAAACCAGAAATAGAAACAAAGTTTTGGAGAAACTCAGCAGGGCTAGCAGCATCTGTGAAGAGAAAAAGAGTCAATGCTTCAACTCCAGCATGACTGTTCTTCGAAAGAAGAGTTATGTCACAATATTAACTCTGTCTCTCTCTCTCTCTCTCTCTCTCTCTCACTCTCTCTGTCTCTCTCACTCTCTCCCTCCCCCCCTCCCCCCACAGATGCTGTCAAACCTGCTGATTTCTTCCAGCACTTGCTCTTATTTCACGTATCATGGCTTGACTTGTCTGACATTATTTAGCACTCATTTTGGTTTGATCTTGACTGCTTTCGCTATTGCAGTCGTTGCAACTACAGCAGTGAGTTATCAATGAAGTGAATGTAAAGTAAAACACACGGGTTTTCTCCAAAAATAAGAAACTGGACTAGCATTATTGATCCTCAGTTTAAAACAGGAATTTGTTTTACTTTCAGGTAAAGGAAGAAATTGACCACAGTTGGTCCAATGAGAGATCTCTAGCAGAACCTGTTGAATCTGATCACTCTATCTTCACAGCCGTGACGATCCTGAAATTCCTGCTCTGGCTGGTCCTACTCGGTCTCTTCATTGAGCTGGAGTTTGGCCTGGCATATTTCGTACTGTCAATGTTTTATTGGATTTATGTTGGGACCCGAGACCCATCCAAGAAGAAGCAAGGTGAAGTTAGCGCATACTCTGTGTTCAATCCTGGCTGTAAGGCTATTGAAGGTAGTCTGACAGCAGAGCAGTTTGAGCGAGAACTTCAGTACAGACCCATGGCTGGCAGGTGACTGGCCTGTGAAATATTTTTGTTTCATTATACTAAATATCTTTTGGCTTTATGTTTTCCCTGATTCTCAGTGTGTTTCAGCAGTCTCTCATGTTGGATAGGTCAACACTTAGCAGTGGTATCCATACTACAGACTATAACATGGATATGAAAATATTTAAATATAATAAAAAGGCAACAATAAAATTGACATGACTTCCAGCATGTGCAATCCTTATTGGCTGCTAATAAAATTGACATTCTCCATTTACAAAAACAGTTTGTTTAGTGGCATTGAATGTATTTCCTTGTAATCCATTATCTCAAGACCAGTACAGGAATATTGTGCAAGTAGCATTGTACATCTAGTATTTAAATAAAAGTGCCAAATTAAATGATACTTAATGCCCTGAAATTTGCTGAGAAAAATCCAGTTGTCCTGCACTCTTCCATCCATTTTGTTCTGTTTTACTGCAAAGGTTGTGTTACAAAACAGGAATATGTCTTAAGTTCATATGATCTTTTAACTTATGAATAAAACCTGGACAATGTGTTGCTGTTTTTGAGCCCTGCACCTGCATTTACATCTATCATGTTCTTCCGAATAAGTACAAGTAGTAAACTAGAGAACTGTGGATAGAGAACTGCCTGGACAACAGAAGTCAGAGAGTAGTAATAGAAGGGAGTTTGTCCAAATGGAGACCTGTGACCAGTGATCTTCCACAGGAATCCATGTTGGGACCACTGTTGTTTGTGATGTACATAAATGATCTGGAGGAAGGTATTGGTGGTCTGATTAGCAGCTCTGCAGTTGACACTAAGATTGGTGGAGTAGCAAATAGTGAAAGGGACTGTCAGAGATTACAGCAGAATATAGTTAGATGGGAGAAGAAATGGCAGATGGAGTTCATTCGGGACAAATGCGAGAAGAGGCATTTTGGAAGATTGAATTCAAGAGTTAACTGTGCGGTAAATGTAAAAGCCCTGGGGAAAATTGATGTGCAGAGAGAACATAGAACATTACAGCGCAGTAATGTGCCGACCTGTGAAACCAATGTGAAGCCCATCTAACCTATACTATTCCATTATCATCCATATGTTTATCCAATGACCATTTAACTGCCCTTAAAGTTGGCAAGTCTGCTGCTGTTGCAGGAAGGCCGTTCTATGCCCTGACTACTCTCTGAGTAAAGACCCTACCTCTGACATCTGTCCTATATCTATCACCCCTCAGTTTAAAGCTATGTCCCCTCATGCTAGCCATCACCATCCAAGGAAAATGACTTTTGTAATAGAGACATACAAGATGATCAGAGGAATAGATAAACTGTCCACCTTATCTAATCCTCTAGTTATCGTGTATGTCTCTATTAAGTCACCTCTCAACCTTCTCTCTAATGAAAACAGCATCAAGTCCCTCAGCCTTTCCTCATAAGACCTTCCCTCCATACCAGGCAACGTCCTAGTAAATCTCTGCACTCTTTTCAATGCTTCCACATCCTTCCTATAATGTGACGACCAGAACTCTACGCAATACTCCAAGTACGTCCGCACCAGGGTTTTGTACAACTGCAAGAAGACCACATGGCGCCAAAACTCAACCCCTCAACCAATAAAGGCTATCATACTGTACGCCTTCTTAACAACCCTATCAACCTGAGTGGCAACTTTCAGGGATCTATGCACATGGACACTGAGATCTCTCTGCTCATCCACACTACCAAGAATCTTACCATGAGCTCTGTATTGCTGTTACTCTTTCCAACATCCTTCCACATTATTCACAACTCCACCGACTTTAGCGTCATCTGCAAATTTACTATCCCATCCTTCTTGGCCCTCATCAGTAGTGGCCCCAAAACAAATCCTTGCGGTACACCACTAGTACCTGAACTCCAGGATGAACATTTCCCATCAACCGCCACCCTCTGTCTTAACACTAGCCAATTTCTGATCTAAACCACTAAATTACCCTCAACCTCATGCCTCTGTATTTTCTGCAATAGCCTGCCATGGAGAAACTTATTAAATGCTTTGCTGATATCCACATGCACCACATCAACCTTTTAGCCCTCATCCACCTGTTTTGTCACTTTCTCAAAGAATTGAATAAGTTTTGCGAGGCACAACCTACCCTTCACAAAACCATGTTGATGTCCCTAATCAACTTATTCCTTTCTAGATGATTATAAATCCTCTTTCTTATTATCCTTTCCAATACTTTACCCACAACCAAAGAAAAGTTCACTGGTCTATAATTACCAGGGTTCTCTCTACACCCCCTCTTGAACAAGGGGACAACATTTGCTATCCTACAGTCTTCTGGCTGTATTTCTGTAGACAATGATGACATAAAGATCAAAGCCAAAGGCTCTGCAATCTTCTCCCTAGCTTCCCAGAGAATACTAGCATAAGTCCCATCTGGCCTAGGGAACTTAGCTATTTTCACACTTTCCAGAATTGCTAACACCTCCTTATGAACCTCAATCCCATCTAGTCTAATAGCCTGTATCTCAGTATTCTCCTTGACAATATTGTATTTTTCCTGTGTGAATACTGATGAAAAATATTCATTTAGCACCTCTCCTATCTCCTTGGTATCTGCACACATCTTCCCACTTCTATCCTTTAATGGCCCTAATCTTACTCTAGTATTCTTTTATTCCTGACATACCTATAAAAAGCTTTAGGGTTTTCCTTGATCCTACCTGCTAAAGACTTCTCATGTCTCCTGGCTCTTCTTAGCTCTCTCTTTAGGTCCTTCCTGGCTAACACGTAACTCTCAAGTACCCTAACTGAGTCTTCATGTCTCACCTTTACATAAGCCTCCTTCCTCCTCTTTACAAGAGATTCAACTTCTTTAGTTAACCACAGCTCCCTCGAACAATCACTTCCACCCTGCCTAACAGGTACATACCTACCAAGAACATTTAGTGTGTGTTCCTTGAACAAGCTCCACACTTCAATTGTACCCATCTTTCCCCATCCTATGCATCTTAAATCTTGCCTAATTACATCATAATTGCCTTTCACCCCCTTATAATTTTTGCCCTGTGGTATATACCTATCCCTTTCCATCACTAAAATAAACGTAACCAAATTGGGATCACTATCACCAAAGTGCTCACCTACCTCCAAAATCTAACACATGGTCTAGTTCATTACCCAGTACCAAATCCAATGGGCCTCGTCTCTTGTTGGCCTGTCTACATACTATGTCAGGAAACCTTCCTGCACAGATTGGACAAAAACTGACCCATCTAAAGTACTCAAACTACAGTATTTCCAGTCAATATTTGGAAAGTTAAAGTCCCCCATAACAACTTCCCTGTTACTTTCACTCCTATCCAGAATATCTTTGCAATTCTTTTCTCCAACTCCCTGGAACTTTTCGGAGACCTATAGAAAACTCCCAACAGGGTGACCTCTCCTTTCCTGTTTCTAACCTCAGCCCATTATACTTCAGCAGACAAGTCCTCGTCAAACATCCTTTCAGCCACCGTAATACTGTCCTTGACTAACAATGCCACACCTCCCCCCTTTTACCACCTTCCCTGTTGTTACTGAAACATCTGAACCCCGGAAACTTCAAGAACCATTCCGTCCCTGCTCTATCCATGTCTCCAAAATGGCCACAACATCAAAGTCCCAGGTACCAACCCATGCTGCAAGCTCACCCATCTTATTCCAGATGCTCCTGAAGTCGAAGCACACACACTTCAAACCACATTCCTGGTTGCTGGTACACTGTTGCAACCTTGAAACCTTATTTATGGCCTCACTAGTCTCAACCTCCTGTACACAGGGGCTACAATTCAGGTTCCCATCCCCCTGCTGAATTAGTTTAAACCCTCTCAAAGAGCATTAGCAAATTCACCTCTCCACCCCCCCCCCCACACTCCCCAACACACACACACACACAGGATATTGGTACCCCTCTGGTTCAGGTGTAGACCATCTTGTTTGTAGAAGTCCCACCTGCTCCAGAATCAGCCCCAGTTATCCAGGTATCTGAATCCCTCCCTCCCGCACCATCCCTGTAGCCACATGTTCAACTGCTCTCTCTCCCTATTCCTCACTTCACTAGCACGTGGCATGGGTAACAAACCAGAGATAACAGTGGTCTGGGTGCTCAGGTCCATTGGCAATACAGGTTGATAGAGCGGTCAAGAATGCATACGGCGTGCTTTCCTTCATCGGACGGGGTATTGAGTACAAGAATTGGTAGGTCATGTTACAGTTGTATAGGACTTTGGTTCAGCCACATTTGGAGTATTGCATACGGTTCTGGTCGCCTCATTACCAAAAGGATGTGGATGCTTTGGAGAGGGAGCAGAGGAGGTTCACCAGGATGTTGCCTGGTATGGAGGGTGCTAGCTATGAAGAGAGGTTGAGTAGATCAGGTTTATTTTCAGTGGAATGACAACGCGTTTTTTTTGTAAATATATTTATTAGCAAATTTTTTTAACTTTACAAACATATAAAATTATTGAAAAAACAATCAATAACAAATATCAGTATAATAAAAAGAAAGAAAAACACAAATTGCAATACAACTACTATCTACTAACTACTAACCTACTCTATAATACAAAGCAAACCCTAACACTGTGCAAAGCAACACCAAAAAAAAGAAAGTAAAGCAAAAAAAAACCCAAAAAAACACAAAATACAGATCAGCTATGCTCGGCATAAAGCTCCCAATCAAAGGAATGGGAGCTTTGCATCTATACCCGTATTAACTTGGGAGACCTCCTCCAGGGCCCAGAGCTTGGCAAATCTAATCATCCTGGTTAAACAAACGTCCTAGCTAAGATAACAAAGACAAAGTTTGAGGGTGAACCTGATTGAAGTCTACAAAATCATGAGAGATATAGACAGGGTGGATAGCAAAAATATTTTTCCCATAGTAGGGGTCTCAATTACTAGGAGCCACGAGTTCGGGTGAAAGGGAAATCTTTAAGGGAGATACACATAGTAAGTTCTTTATGCAGAGAGTGGTGGGTGCCTAGAACACATTGCCAGTGGAGGTGGTAGAGTCAGGCATGATAGCAGCATTTAAGATGTATCCAGACAGGTACATGTGTGGGCAGGGAGCAGAGGAATACAGATCCTTACAAAATAGTCGGAGAGTTCAGATAGAGAATCTGGATCAGTGCAGGCTTGGAGGGCTGAAGGGCTTTTCCTGTGCCGTAATTCTTTTTGTTCTTTGTTTTTGTTCCAAATGTTTACATTTTTCAAAACACATTACAATAAATTGTCGGTCACTACAACAGAAATATTTTTGGTCAATTATTTACCGGGTTTCCGCATCGACAGTACAACTTAAGCTGCAGTGATATGGCATGCAGCTGACACCTCAGTGACACCATTATATCTCATAATATACTACCACCTTCTCATGTTCACCTTCTAAATGTCTGATATTATCCACACAGATTAGTTTCTCAAAGTGTCACAAATTGCTTTTTAGATTGCTACAAGATTGCACTTCGTTCTTAAAATGGTCGTCAGCAAATTAAGTTCTGAAATGGTTTGTTGTTACACCACAGTCATTTTGCATCTGACACTGCAATTTTTTGTGTTTCAGCGTTGTTTTCAGTGTATGGGTGACAAATGTGTCAGTATGTAGATTTAATATTAATTTTTCATCCTTCTCTGGCAAAACAAAAATAAAGAACTTTGCATTTCTACAATATGGCAACCAATTTGTGTGTGGCAAAGTCCCAATGTGCAACACTGAGTTAAGTGCCCAAATAAAGTATTTTTGGTGATATTGTTTGGGTAGTTAATTGTTGGCCAGATCAATGAGAGACTTCTCCTCTGAAAAATGCCAAGAGATTGTTCACATCAACAACAGCTTGCATCATATAACACCTTTGACTTAGTAAAATATCCCTTTGTGCTTCAGAGGAATTTTAGGAAACAAATCTGACAGTGAACCACATGAGACATCAAGGCAGATCAGAGGTAGGTTTACTTAAAGGTGGAGAAGTTTATGAAAGGAAGTCCGGACTTTAGGGCATTGACCGATAAAGACCAGACTGTCAATGAAGATGTGATTAAAATTGGGGATGCTGAAGAGGCCAAAATGTGAGAAGTGCAGATATCTTGGAGGATTTTAGAGCTGAAGTTGATGACAAGGATAAGGAGCTGTGAAACAATGGAGAGATTTGAAAATAAAAGTAGCATATTAAAGTTGAGGCTTTGTCTACCTGGGCTGATGAATGTATCAGAGTTGGTGTGAGAAACTGGGAGAGACTTGGGTGACTTCAAAAACACTTTACAAGAGCAGGTGAGAGGCTAGGAATTCTGTGGCAATAAGTATAGTGTTTTTAATGCCTGCCTACCAATCCAG
Organism: Chiloscyllium plagiosum; assembly: GCF_004010195.1. Classification (NCBI taxonomy): domain Eukaryota; kingdom Metazoa; phylum Chordata; class Chondrichthyes; order Orectolobiformes; family Hemiscylliidae; genus Chiloscyllium; species Chiloscyllium plagiosum. Next base: position 29,614,581 of record NC_057732.1, read on the forward strand.
GAGTGTGATGGGAGTACTCTTCAATTGCCTGGGTAAGTGCTCAACACCATCCTGAAAAAAGAATTTTCATTTGATTGTCATCCCATTCACCAACTTAAACATATAGTTCTTTCATCATGAACACACAGTGGTGGTGGCAATGTGTACCATGTACAAGATGGACTGAAGTAACTTACCAAGGTTCCTATAACAGCAGCTTCCGAACTTGTGTCTTTACCACCTGGAGGATGGAGACAGGAGACACATGGGAATGCCATCACCTGCACCACACAGATTGCAATAGTTCAAAAAGATGGCTCACCACTACCTTCTCCAGGGTAATTAGAAAACAGCAATAAATGCTGCTGTAACCACTCATGCCCACAATCCACAAGCAAAGTTTACAGATGGTAGAGTGGAATGATGCTCAGATGTGTAATAGAATAGTCAAGTCTAAAAGTACTGAAGGCACCGATGATGGTTTTAGCAGCAGTGGAGCTGAGGTGGGCCGAGTTGAATGATGTTGTAGAGATATAATTGGTGGTCTGAGTAAAAACACAGAGAGATTGTTCATTGAAGGCAGTAGGCAGGACTTGTTTAATGTCTCATCCAAAAGATCATACCTCCCACACTGCAGCACTACTCAATATTTCACTCGTGTAACTCGCTTCTGAATTGAACTCGAGCCCAGAGGCAGTGGCATAATGCAACCATTCAAGTCAAGGCTTATGTTCATGTCGTAAATGCTGTTCCATTATCTGTACATTAGGAAATGTTCAATTCAAGCTGTCAACTAATTGCAGAAAATTCTTTGCCATAGAATTATTTACTCAATTATTCTTTGCTACAAAAAAAAATACTATGACTATACTGGCAGGGGTACAAGCATATCTTTTCAAATAAAGTTGAGCATTTGAAATTTTAGTTCAGGAACAACATAAAGAAAGAAAATAAAATGAACATAAATATGTTAAATATTTCATTACAAAATTTAAAAACATGCCGAATTCATTACAACTATTCAAATTCTGATTACAACCAACACAGTCCTTTGTGGAAATTATTGAATTCGAACTACTAGATAATTAGCAGGAGTGGACTATTGATAATGAAAGTTTATTTGAGATTCTTCAGACTGTTCCTGCCTCTTGTAGCTCAAATCTGCGGCCCAGGGATCTCCTGTACTTGGGTAGGAAATGGAAACAGCTGAGAGCAGTAGACGGGTCTCATTTTTCCAGTAACTTATTTTAATGTAAGTGTGTTTTATTTGTCAAAATTACCCCATTCCATTCCTGCTTTTCTCTTTTTTTAGGGTGTGTTTCTCCTTGTTAATATATTTTAATGTATTTGTTTAAAAATTTAGGATTACATTTGTTTTATTTCTTTAAATTTGTAGACACTTAAGTTTTATTATGCTATACATTAAAAAGTGTGTATTGATCTTGCGTGGAAATGTTGTTGAAATATCTCTCTAGAGGTAATCTAGATGTTACGTTTAGCCTTTCTGAAGTTCGCAGCTGGGTCCTAGTCTTTCACATCTTTTAATCTCTCAGATCATATTAGCTTGCTCACCCTATGATTGCTGGCTTTTCTTCTCCACACATTTATAGGTTGAAAGTCAGGCCTAAACTATTGGAAAACCAAGAGGAATATTCTGCCCGTAATGATTATAGAGGAGACTTGCTGCTTGGTGAGACTTTTTAACCAGAAGAAAGTGTGCTGTACTTAATTGAAATTCATTGGCAAACCTCATAGCAACTGGTATCATCATGGCAAACAATAATGCACATGCTCTGACTGCCTAATATAAGCTAATAAAGGCTTTCCACATTGCATTCAGCATGAGTTCTAGAATAATATTTGCAGGAAATATGAGGATAACTGATTGTTCAGCATTGCTTGTGCTGAAAGTTGGTTATTACTTTCAGAATTCTTTCTAGTAATTGTTTTCTTGTCTTAACTGAAGTGCTTATGTGGTAGGCTCATGAGAGAAAAATGTACTCCTATATTTCAAAGTATTCCATTCTATTTGCTGCAAAGTACAGCAGACATTAACATCTAATGTCATGGCAGACATTAACACTTAAACCTTAAAGCATTAACCATTAAAGTATGGCAGACATTAACACCTTGGAAATGTTTAGCTGCACAAGCTAGTTCTTTGGAAAGCATAGATTATCATCTGGACTGACAATAATTGTGATAGTAACAGTGAGCTTTATCTTCCCATGTTTTTAGATACAGATATAACCTTTTAAAAAGTCATTTACTGACAGAACTTTAAGGCGCATATCTAACTGAACAAGACTGAGCCATATGTGACTAGTTTCAAGGCAAAATGCACTGGTCTCTGAACTCTGGATCCTAAACAGAAGTCACAACCAATCAATGAATTGCAATGCAAATATTCATCTAACAATAAGCTAACCTACTTTCAAAGATATGCAAAGCTGGAATGGTGATAACCAATTTAATGATGGTCAAAGGACAATATGCTCCAACATCTAGGATGTCTAATCTGTTATAATCTGAAAATCTGGCATTTTCAGATCAGGAAAATTTGAAAATGCACCTGTACTAAGCAAAGAAATAAACTGTAACAAGAATCAGCAGGACATCTGCAGACTTGCACAATAGATGCATAAAATATAACACAGAATGGTGAAGTTTAACAGTTTGGCAGGCAGATTGAGGCAGGGCAATATGAACTCTATATTACAATTTTTTTAGCTGTAAACAGGAACAGAGAGAATATGTGTATAAATATATTCAAGAGTGATAGGACACATTGAGAACAATGTTAAAAATATGTTAGATCAAGAGGCACAGAATTCAAAAACATTCCAAAGCCAATGATTAGGCCTCCGCTGGAGTCATCCATTCTGGGCACCAAACTTAAGGAATGATACTGGGAAGATATGGTGGGAATAGAAAGTTGCGTTTTGGCATTGAGAAAAATGTCCAATTTTCTGCATAAGGTTTTAACACCTGGGTGAAAACGTCGTTAGTGGCCTATTTTCATTCTTTAGCATCTCATTATTACATAATGTCACCTCATTTGGGGTGGCACGGTGGCTCAGTGGTTAGCACTGCTGCCTCACAGCACCAGGGTCCTAGGTTTTATTCCAACCTCGAGTGACTATCTGTATGGAGTTTGCACACTTTCCCCGTGTCTGCGTGGGTTTCTTCTGGGTTCCTCCTGTTTCCTCCCACAGTCCAAAGATGTGCAGGTTGGGTGAATTGGCCATGCTAAATTTCCCAGAGCGTTAGGTGCATTAATCAGAGGGAAAAGGGTCTGGGTGGGTTAATTTTCGGAGGGTCAGTGTGGACTGGTTGAGCCAAAGGTCCTGTTTCCATACTGTAGGGAATCTAATATAAAGGACTTTGAATTGTGCCTGTGATTAATTCATTAGCCAAGGATTGCATGAAGACTTGGCATCCATTATTTGAAATGGTTCCCTTTTTTAATTCATTCATGGGATAGGAGTGTCACTGCTTAGACTAGCACTTAATGCCCATCCCTAATTGCCCAGAGAGCAGTTTAGAGTCAACCACATTGCTATGGGTCTGAAGTCACATGTAGGCCAGACCGGATAAGGATGGCAGTTTTCTTCCTTAAAGGACAATAGTGAACCAGATGGGGTTTTCTGACAATCAATAATAGGTTCATAGTCATTATTCTACTCTTAATTCCAGGTTTACATTGAATTCAAATTCCACCATTTGGCATGGTAAGGTTCAAACCTAAGCCTCCAGAACATTACCTGAGTCTCTAGATTAACAGTTCAGTGATAATACCACTGGGCCTTCGCGTCCCTGATAAATAGTAAATTGCAATTCTTTTATTGTTCTTTTTAATTTATCCCTTAATTGGATCTGTCTGTCTGTCTGTGTGCAAATGGGTTGTGAGTTTAAATCATGGATATTAATTAGATTAACATGTTGTTTAGTTTTGTCCAGCTAAAGTTACAGTATGACTAATAAAGTGTTAATTTTTGCTTAAGTCCAAAATCTGCTATTCATAAGGTTTTGTTAGGATCAATTAGGCAAATTTTAATGGTCATTGAATATTTTGTTTTCACAAGTCACAAATCCGATGATAGTAAGGTCGACTTGGTTTGGCTTACTATCCCTGGTCATAACACCATGATCTGAAAAGTCCTGCCCCAGGAATTAAATTTATTGTCACTTTCATGAATCAATTTAGGATCCTATTGATATTTTAGGAAAGATCTGGTCTAGTATTCGGGATATATTGCAATTGAATCCAGGCCTGTATTGACCTGGCATGTTTCTGCTTATCCTCCTCTTCATTAAAGCAGCACAAGTATAAGGGCATGTGTCTGGTAAATTCCATTGTGCTACCAAGAATGGATTAACACAAAGAGTTGTGCTACATTTACCACCATGGCATAAACAACAGAGAACGAAAATCACAATAACATTTTAAACCTTTATACATAAAATGCTCACAGCCATCTCCAGGAGATTATTCCTATACTGAGGAATTTCTTTCACCCTATTTTCTTTGATCAAGTGACTGTGTTCTCTAATTGATTTTTTCAAGATTCTAGAGAGAACTTTGCTGAAATGAATTCTTGCAAAATTAGTCCAAGCAAATACTGGTTCTAAGATTTGACAAAATTGCTCTTATTCATTGGGGGACCGAATCAGGGGAATGTATTAAATTAAAGTGAGAAATAACCTGCAGTTATACTGTTATTATTACTACTTATGATCATTCCAAATCATTTCACAATTAATGGAGTATTTTTAAAGAACAATCACTTTTTTAATGTGTGGAAATATGCTACATGGAGAAGTTACTGTTGCAACATCTTAAGTAGAATCAAGCACCCTTCCTTTTGATGGTAGAACAATAACTTTTGATGATCTATTGCATGAGCAGAAAATTGCCAAAAGAACACCTTGTCAGTTCACTAAGAAATATTACAGTTCGAACGGGAGTAATACTTCACTGAGGTTAAGTGACCTGGAATGAATATTAATGGAAAAAGGGTTGAATCTCTTTGCTGTTTCTGATTTTTAAAAATTTCTTTTATGTGATAAATTTATATTCTTTTGCAAAATGTACATTGGCAACTTAATACGAATGTTAAGTGACTGACTGCCATGTGGCTAAATTGTATAATTACAAAATATCAAACCAAGTTTCACTCTGGATTTCAACTTGTCCAGTATTACCATCAGCTGGAATCACAACAACGTCATGTTCATACCAAAACATTAATTGTGCAAGGATTAAAACTAAAACCCTTTTGTTTTCAAACTGAAGAATGTTGTTGAGCCAATATTGCCCAAGTCAAATCAAAAAACTCAAATCTCAATAGACTCAACTCTAATTTACTGACTAAAACATCAATGACTCTACAGTGTCTTAGCAACCTCCTGTGAAAAATTGCAGTAAATAGTGAAATCGGTAATCATGTGCGATGTTTTCCTATTCAAAGCATGTAAGAAAGTAAGTTTCAAACCATAGAAGATTAGATCTTTAGATTAGATTAGATTCCCTACTGTGTGGAAACAGGCCCTTCAGCCCAAACAGTTCACACTGACCCTCCGAAGAGTAACCCATCCAGACCCATTTCCCTCTGATTAACGCACCCAACACTATGGGCAATTTAGCATGGCCAATTTGCCTGACTCACACATCTTTGGATTGTGGGAGGATGTCTATCAAAAGTACATTTTACTTGAAAAAAGAACGTTAGATTGGATATCGTGAGGAAGCCAATGGCCTTGATAGAAGACTGGAAAATCAGGACCCACACCATCTCTGTAATAGCTCCATCTTGACCTTCAGTCAATCTAGGAACTAACAAGATGCTGTTTTGGCTTTAATCCCTTTATGGGATGAGATGTAGAGTTCAATTGTTTGATTGTTCTGTGCTTGATTACTTTACTTGGTTTTCTAATCTCTGAAACTGTACTTGATTGCTTAAGCCTGTGGGTGATATTTGTTGTGACTCACTGAGCTAGCAATCTGGAAATTGAATCCTGTTATTTCCAGAGTCATCACAAAAGTTAAAGATTTGGTAAAGTATGCAAACTTCCTAACTTTCACACCTGGCTAGAAAGCATAGACCAAGTTCCTGGATTGAACAAAAATAACCATTTATTACAAGTAATTAGAATTTAGCTGTAGGTAAACAGGTATAAACCATTGATATATAATGTAACTAATTAAAATTCTCATTCGTTTATAAATTTCCTCAAACACACTATAAATAAATGGGGTAAAATAAGTTATGAACAGAGGGGAAAGATTGAAAAGACAGTTTAATAGTGTTGTTCCAGATTCTGTGGTTGAGATGACCTTTATGACTGTTCTGCTGGTCAGCACATTGCTTCAATCACTTTTCTCTGGTTTCTTCCACTCTTTGGTGAGACACCTTAGTAAAAAAGAGCCTACATTGTTGGCACCTAGAAGGTCTCTGCCATTGATAATGGGTCACTAGTCCATAGATCAATCAACACGAAAGCTGCAAATCAGCAACCTGTGGCAACCACTCTTTCAAACACTGATTTTTAAACCAGCTCTTAGTTTCAATCTCCAGTTTTTAAAAAGACAACGTCCGTACACACTATAGAGGTAAGGAAATAGTGAAGCCTCTGGGGAAAGACCTGAAGCTCTGGCGTAGACCATGGTTGTGCAAAGTGACTTTTGCAAATTTTAAAGTATTATGAATATACCTGTTGACCTCTGGGTGGCGGGGACATTTCCATGATCCCCACCATGATGGCAATAGGCCATCTGGCACCCCTGCCTGGCCCTCCATCCCCATTTTGTGATTTCCACTGTCTGCTAGCCTGCACCATAAAATTCAGTTGTTAACTGCTCCAAAGATGCTGCCAGAATCTATTGTGCATTTGCAGCATTTTCTATTTCAGAGCATAGATGATTTATAATTTTTTTAAAAAGTAACTTTTTGCTGGGCAAGAAAATATTCCATTCTATCGACAATGTGCAATTATAAACAACAAAAGCTGAAGAGTTGCCTCATTCACAAGATAAAACAGTGAAAATTGCTTCTGGATACTGGGATGGACATTTATTAGATTACATTACAGTGTGGAAACAGGCCCTTCGGCCCAACAAGTCCACACCGACCCGCAACCCACCCATACCCCTACACTTACCCCTTACCTAACACTACGGGCAATTTAGCATGGCCAATTCACCTAACCTGCACACCTTTGGACTGTGGGAGGAAACCGGAGCACCCGGAGGAAACCCACGCAGAGAACGTGCAAACTCCACACAGTCAGTCGCCTGAGGCGGAAATTGAACCCGGGTCTCTGGCTCTATGAGGCAGCAGTGCTTGCCACCGTGCCGCCCAGATTTGATTTCTTCCACATGTTTCCATTTAGATGTAGACAGATTCAACTCCTCATAATTGTGTATCCTTGTAACTTAAGCACAGCATAACAGAAAGGACCATGTGCTGCATATATCACACATACTACTATGCACCAAAAGGCATTAGTCAAATCAATTTACCATTCATGTGAATTGAAGGTCAGCCACAAGGCTATCAGAGCTACAGCTTTAGAAAGCAGACAGGTGCTAATTGTTAAACTTTCAAATTGTATTACCAATACAAGCCGGCAGACAATTTCTGCAGTCACCTTCCTATTCTATAAGAGAAATAAAATGGCATATCCTTGATTGTGTTAATTTGCTGTTAACGTATTCACTCCCAGGTTATTCAAAAACAGGTTTGTGCTACTAATTCTGAATACCAATTTAATTCTCATGAGACTATTACCCCCTTTTCAAATAATTCCTTCTTGGAGTGGGAATCATGGACCAATACCACATTTATTGCCCATCCATGGTCGTCCTTAAGAATATAGTTATGAGCCCCTTCTTGAACCACTGTAGTTGGTTTAGTGATGATGCGTCTACAATTCAATCAGGTGGGGAATTCCAAGGTGTGGTGACAATGAAGGAATAGGAATGTTTGTCTAAATAGAAATGGTAGAAAATTGATGATATTTCAGTTTATCTGCTGCCCTTTTCCTCCGAGGTTGTGGAGGCTGTGGATATGGGAAGGGTTGCTAAAGAAGCCTTGGTAATTGCTACAGTGCATCAGGTAAATAATTGGGACTGTAGCTATCAAATACTTACAGGGAAGGTGGCCTGGAAGCTTAATGGGTAAAATACCAATTATGGTAACTACTTTGTCATAATTGATGTTGAACTTCTTGAGTGTTGTGGGGACTGCACTCATCCAAGTAGAGAGCATTTATTATCTCTGACTTGTTAGGGATTTTGGTTTTAATTGTTTATTAATGGGCAGATTTAAAAACTGATCACATGTTTCATCTGTTATTTTTTGTGGTCATTTAAATCTTGAATCATTGTCTTTTTTCTCATTTCAAAGTTTTCACACTGCTAATACTTGACAGATTAGACAACTTCTTCATCCTAAATAGCCTGCCATGGGATACATAAATTAACTTTCGATAAGCTTGAGGTTTCATAGATCTACTCTGCATATCACGAAGGACAAGCCCATAAGCCGAATCAAGTATTTTACTGTAAAAGCCTCAACATGCATTTAATGTCCATCAAATTCCTGTTTGATGATGGAAAAGCAGTAGCCATGGTTTACACTTCTTAAAATTAGTGGCATGCTAATCATTCAAAAGAAAAAAGACAAGGCAGAAATATATTAGAATTTGAAAGTGAACAGCACATTTTGTTCCTACACAAAGAAATCATAAATTAACCTGACAGGACAATAGTTTCAGGTGTTTAATTATTCTTGAATTATTTAGTATATTGGCTGCTCTCAATTTTCTTTACTACCCAGTGAAAGACATTTGAACAGGGGAACATTACACTTATGCATAATATACACTTGTGTATAATTTATGTTTATAAATAATACAATTATTGTGAGTTTACTCAAAGTATATGCAATAAGCATATTGAAAAAATGCAGATAGTTTTTAATATTATTTGCTTTTAGATCTTGGCTTTACTGGGTGTTTAACTGTTGACTGGAGTTAGTTAGTGGATAGAAAGTGCTACAGGAAAACAACTTGCATTTATTTTGTGCCTTTCATGACTGGAGGATGTCCCATAGTAATTTACTACTAATGAAGTTGTTCTTGGAATGTTGTCACTGTTGGAATGTAGAAAGTGTGCCAAAAATATTAACAATGTAATAATCAGACAATGGGAGGAAATTTGTTATTGCAGTCTTGCTAGCTTCTAGGGATGCTTCCTGTGGAGCTACATTATTTTACACTGATCCATGGAACCATGAGCATTATCTGTATGAATCGCATGGCTTTCCACATAGATCTCATTCAAGAATATTGCATTGGTCGCAGACCATCAGTGCTTCCATTTGAGAGAATGCTGGACCAGGATCCAATGAAGGTCAGCGAGAACAGGGTGAAAAGTGATGCCATTTGAATAAACAATAAATGCGGATTTGGTTCTAAGCCATGAGAAAAATTAAAATTATCATAAAACATTTTGGAGCACCATTTTGCAGTCATATACAATAGTTGAATGTTTGCAATTGCGGTTTTTCACCTGCAGTTTTTTAACTACAGATGTCGTCAAAACTGTTCTGGTAATGCTGGCAAGGGAATAAATGTTGGCCATGAACTCTTCTGTTTTTCAATGAAATAGTGCATGGAATCAGTTACTTCTGGACAGAACAAAGGGATCCTCAGGTTTACATCTTACTCAACAAATAGGATATTGCTTTGTTAGAATTAGTCTTAAAAAAAAAGAATCAAGGCTGCAAGGTGTTATTTATCTAATCTTTGTCATTATGTTAGTTTGCAATGTGAAATGATGAATCCAAGCAAGTAACAAATATTGTTTACATGCAGTTTCCTGAGTTATTTTCTCTTCCTTCCTCTGGTTTCACCACTGAGATGAGGTGGGAAATGGTGACCTACTACTTCGCCTTCACCAATGCCTGTCTGAACATCTCTGAAAGCACCATGAGGGCAACTTAATGGTGATTTCCCCATTAATTTTACATGTCCTCCTGCCAGGGAAGTGATTAAATACTAAGTGAGGTGAAAAACTGCATGTGCAAACATTTAACCATTGCATATTACTGTCAAATGGTGATCCAAAATGTTTTATGATGGTTATAGTTTTCTCATGGCTTAGAAAGAAACTCACATTTGTTATTTATTCACGTGACATCATTCTTCACCTTGCATTCACTGAACATGTTTGGCTCCTTGTCCAGCAACATCTTAAATTTAAAATCAAGATTTTTTTTGCAGATCCCTCCTTATCTTTGCCATCTACCTCACTCTACAACTCTTTGAGCATTCTGCTTTCCTCCAGTTGTGGTCTCTTATGCATCTTGATTTTGTCCTAGTGTTAATAATTATGCCTTCAACTATCTTAAAGTCCTGTAATTTACTTCCCTAAATCTCTCTGACACTCACTCCTCCATTAAGGCACTTCTAAAATATACCTCTTCAACAAATCTTTGGTCAATTGTTTTTATATTTCCCTCTATGGTTCCATTATTAGATTTGTCAGATATTCTGTTGAATGTACAGGACAACTTTTTTGGGATTACATAAAGATGAATCACCTTTTACTCCATTGAATTGCATTTTGTTGTTGTCCATCCATTTTCTTAACTATTCAAAATTTGTGTAGTATGCATGTTGGAAATATGTACTGTGGTTCTGTTGTTAAAAGCAGCATAATATTCCTGTGGTATTATTATTAAACCTGATACCTTGTGTTATGTACTAGACCAAACCCACAGATAGCCCAGACCCTAAATTTTTGTTGTTTTAAAGGCAAGAATGCGAGGTGTTGCATTCTGAATGCAATTCAATAGGTCAAACTACCAGTCTTGAAGCAAAACTCACTTTATTCATACATTATAGTTAAAATGCAACAAAAGAAAGAAGAAACTGGAATAACTTTATCAGAAAACTTGATTTTTTTTAACTACTAAGCAGTAACTGTTCCATTATAGTAACATCCAAAAAAACAAACCTTTGGCAAAGGCAAATTCAGCAAAATAGATTGTCTTGTAGGCAATTCTCCAGTCAGGGAGGAAAAACATCAAGAAAAATCTGAGAGAGAGTAGCAGAGAGAGATGTATTGCAGCTTCCACCCAGATTCAAGACCAAGCAACTGCTACAATTGTAAAATGTTTAACAATCCTGGTTTTGTGGGAGCTAGCCCCTTCTATTTAGGTTGCTTCTTTTGTTCCAACTTAAAAAAAAAACCCAAGCCCTCACAAACAGTTTACTTTATAGGCTCTGAAGCAGTCTTCCTCAATCTTTCTTCATAAAATAAAAACCCAGGACCAAATACACCTCTTAATGCCATAGTAGCATTACATTTGCAACTAGTTTCACTTTAGTTAGTTATACTTCTCAAAACTGCACAAGCATAACCAGATTCATTATAGAATGGAAAAGCCTATTTTGCCGGTTTCCTTAACTTGTTGCTACTTTTGATTATAATCATGCTTGTTTAGGGAAGGACAATAGAGAGCTACACTTGCATTGGAGGCTGGTCAGTGAAGATTAACTAGGTTCAATCATGGGATGAAGATTGTTTAATGAATTAAGGTTGAGCAATTTGGGGGTCAACACACAATAGTGTCTAGAAGAATGCAGGGTGATCTTATTAAAATTTATAAAGTTCTGAGAGAGCCTGACAAAGAAGGTGCTTAGAGGATGTTTATCCTAGTGGGATGATGTAGAACAAGGGCCACAGTTTCAAAGTAAAGGATCTCCCATTTAAGATGGAGAAGAGCAGGTATTTCTTCCTTCAGGAATCCTTAATCTTTGGAATTTGCTCCACCAGAGAGCAGTGGAAGCTGGGTCATTGAATATAGTCAAAGCTGAGTTAGACATGCATTTGCAAAGGAGTTCAAAGGTTATAGGGGGCAGGCAAGAAAGTAGAGTTGAGGCCATAATCAGGTTGACAATTATCTGATTGAATGTAGAGCAAGTTCAATGGGCTGAATGGCCTGTTCTTGCTCCTATTTCCAATATTCTTATTTGCTTTCCAATTCAGAATTAACAGTTTCTTCATATGCAGTTGGACTTGTTTGAGATTATAAGGAAACAAGCTGTAAATATTGTAAACCATAAACAAACAAGAAAGGCCTGGAAGTACACAACAGGAAATATACTAAAAAGGTGTGTGAATGCCTATGCTTGAAATGTTGTTTCCCTTTTATTTTTATAAACATTGTTTTTATTTATAATATGATTTTGAAAACTTGAATCAGGCTGTTCTATTCACCTGTTGTCCTTCACTGTAATGAGACAATTAAGTGAATTATTTTCTTAACTGCAATTCATCTTGAACCCTTTGAAACTTTTGTCTGTTTTATTAATTATAATGGCCACTACTGAACATAACTTTCCCTCTGAATGCTGAATATAATTAAACACTCATTCTGTTTGGTAGGATAATTGTTATCAAATGGCATGGTGTTTGATTAATTTGCCCAAGTAAATATACAACATTTTATTTAATGATGCCATCCTCTGTGTAATCACACTTAGTGTTGAGAGTCATTAGCAGACTATACAGTCTATAAACCACTTTTCAAATGGTACAATTTCATAGAAACATTAGAAAAGTAATAGTTATTCTGTAGGAAATTGTGATTATTGACATTGTGCCTTTAATACATGTCATCAAATATTTATATGATTCTGGCACATTCTTGGACAAGATCCCCAACATATGAGGCAAAAAAGAGCAAAACAATGATGGTACATCAATATTTAAAGTTTTGAACTCAAAGTTTTAAAGATTAAGCATCAACAGATAATATGTTTCATTTCTTATTGTCATTTTGTTATAGGATAATCACTGAGTAGTCAAGTAGTTGAATACATGTGACATTTTCTACAGTTTCACTATAATGCAGTGGCAGTACATGTCACAGGGAGCAGGAAATAATGCTGGCAAAATACGTAATTTATTTTCTGACTGAAACATACACCTCAAGGTTTCATACAGCGTTCAGTACTATTGTCACATAACTTTCTATCTATGCTTTGATTGTTTTGTGCAAAGTGAATGCTGTTGATCAAATAGGAACATGACTTTGCATTGGGACGTGCTCCTATTTATGTTTCTAAGTGTGCCATAGACAGTTAATAGAGTTTTTTGGGTAAACTCTGTTTTGGATATCTAGAAACTTCAATACCAAAAATAACTTCCTGAGTAAATTTTTATTCCAGCATTAGCTTGGCCCTGCAATGTTTACACAATATGATTAAATTCCATTAAATTCCATTAAATTTCACATACATTCATATGCTATTTCTACATTTGCAACAGCTTTTTTTTAAACTACTAGTAAAATAGAAGGAGTTCTATATTTAAGAAAACATTCTTACCAGGATTTTGCCCTGAGAAGGTAAAAGTATTTGGAAGCTCTGCAAATTTTCATTCAGTGGCATGATGACATGTTTCAACATACCTGACATTTTCTTTTCAGATATTTATAAAAATGTCTGACTAAAGTAATTTCCAATACTACATTTACATGAAATTTGTCCAAATATGACAGATACCTCACACTGATTTTTTTTAAATTTTATTGTTTTACATTCCACTATCAGCTGTTAAAATAATAAGATTAAGTGGAAAGTGATTTGTTTCTTATAATTTAAAATCCATCTGACTAGCATATGGATGATAAAATTAAGTGCCATTATCTCAGTGATGATTATAGTTTTCCTTAATTTGCAATATAAGCACCTCTGCTCTGCTATAATTATGTTTTCAGTCAATCCTGGAGGAAGCCTCCACACAATCTATTTTAGCTTTTCACTAAGTACTGCATGTGTTGCTATCCTTCAGTGCCTGCTAAACCGCATGCAGCAACTGCAGTAGCAGAAGATCATAGCTGGCAGAAAATTGAAAGCTATTGACAAACTACTGCAGCAGGAAGGGCAAACGACAGCTCTGGTGGTGAAGCTTCTACTGCTTGAGGAGTGGTGCCATCAATTGAAGAGGAACTGTATAAATGCTGTAGAAGTGTTCTTTTGGTAATTAACTTTTTTTTGGTTTGAATGATATGAAGAAACATGTAGGGCAACACTTAAGTCATTGGGAAGGATTTTTATAGAATCCCTACAATTAGATGCAGGCCATTTGACCCATTGAGTCTACACCGACCCTCTGAAGAGTATTCCACCCAGACCTACCCCTACCCTATCCCTGCATTCCCCATGGCTAACCCACACATCTTTGGACTGTGGGAGGAAACTGGGGCACTCAAAGGAAACCAACACAGACACAGGGAGAATGCGCAAATTCCAGACAGGCAGTCATCCAAGGGTAAAGTTGAATGCAGGGCCCTGGTGCGATAAGGCAGCAGTGCTAAACACTCAGCCACAGTGCCACCTGGTATGTGGTAAGATATGTGAGAACAAGTGATTCGTTGTTGTGGTTCTGTTCGCCGAGCTGGACGTTTTTGTTGCAAACGTTTCGTCCCCTGGCTAGGCGACATCATCAGTGCTTGGGAGCCTCCTGCGAAGCGCTTCTTTGATGTTTCCTCCGGTGTTTATAGTGGTCTGTCCCTGCCGCTTCCGGTTGTCAGTTTCAGCTGTCCGCTGTAGTGGTTGGTATATTGGGTCCAGGTCGATGTGTTTGTTGATGGAGTTTGTGGATGAATGCCATGCCTCTAGGAATTCCCTGGCTGTTCTCTGTCTGGCTTGCCCTATGATAGTAGTGTTATCCCAGTCGAATTCATGTTGCTTGGTACCCAACATGAGCAAAACTAATGTAGTGTACAAAATCCCATGCAAGGACTGCACTAAACACTATATAGGACAAACAGGAAGACAGCTAGCAATCCGCATACATGAATATCAACTAGCCACGAAACGACACGACCAGCTATCTTAGTAGCCACACATGCAGACAACAAGCAACATGAATTTGACTGGGGACAACACTACTATCATAGGGCAAGCCAGACAGAGAACAGCCAGGGAATTCCTAGAGGCATGGCATTCATCCACAAACTCCATCAACAAACACATCGACCTGGACCCAATATACCAACCACTACAGCGGACAGCTGAAACTGACAACCGGAAGCGGCAGGGACAGACCACTATAAACACCGGAGGAAACATCAAAGAAGCGCTTCGCAGGAGGCTCCCAAGCACTGATGATGTCGCCTAGCCAGGGGACGAAACGTTTGCAACAAAAACTTCCAGCTCGGCGAACAGAACCACAGCAACGCGCACCCGAGCTACAAATCTTCGCACAAACTTTGAACAAGTGATTCATTAAGCTTTTTGAAACAAAATACAGTATGTACTTTAATCTATTTCAGCACATATTAATATTTTAATAAGTTTAAATGCATTTATAAGCATGACAACATCTTCAATTATTAACGATTTTTGCATACAAATCAATATTTGCATTCCCTATACTGTGTTTCAGGTTTATATACCCTACAGTTTTCTGTGCAGCACCAGTCGTTTGAGTTGGTTCCATTAAATAATAATATGTTTGAATCAAATGACAGTAAAATGAATATTTAACATTGATAACATTAATAATAACGCAGGAATTTATGTCACTTAGTTATGTTTTGTAGTGTTGCACCTGAATCAGGATTTCTAGTGCTTTATACACAAGTGGCAAATTTTAAGGCAGCCAGGACTATGTAGGATGGAAATAATTTTGCGATTAGATAAAACATTCATAACTTGCACGTTTTAAAGTCCAAGCTGATGATGTGTACGGAAAGTCATTTGATGGTGAGCTATTATGGAAAACATGAGGTCTGTCATGCTTGGGCAGTCAGCAAGCAAGTTATTCTACAGAGAAACACATGCTAAACAGTCTTAAATCACGCTAGAGTGCATGAGACAATCCTCAATGTCTTTGTTTGTTACAGCAACAAGGAGGGTAAAAAACACAACTCATAGCAGAGAATCAAAATCAAGAGATTAGCATAAGTTACCTTAAACATACAACAGCTCTGGATGTGTGCTGGATTGATAGAAAAAAAAGGAAGTTTTTCTCAGAATATTCCAAGATTTAATTGGGACTCAAACCCAATTTGGAAGTGGCCCCAGCCAGTTTCTGAACTTATTACACAGTTGATCTTTACAGTGACATCCTAACTTTCTGTTTATACGAATGACTTGCATATTCCAATTGTGCCAATCCGCCCATCCTTCATGTTCCCTTTTGTGTTTTTATTTCTAGACCCTGTTGAACCTCTGCTTCCACCTATTTTGTTAGAGGGTGGTGGTGTTCTTTGATTGATGCAGTGAAGCTCTGCAATATAGCCCAGAAAGGATGCCCCTCATCACTGTGGCAAGCTGTGCCCCTTCATAACTGAAGCTGACAAAGACAGTCATGTCTGGAGTGGGAGAACAGGGGATTGAGAACAATCCTCTGAGGCTGAGCGTCAAGGACATGTTTAGGAGGGCCATCCATGAGGGGAGAAGAGAGCAATGTTTTGGAAAGACCAAGAAGCCAGAGACAACCTTATAGCCTCTCACAGGTTAGACATGGCTAACGACAGAGGCAGGTCTGATGCTGACAATCCTCTGAGCACTAGACACCTCTCGTGTGCCTTTCTTCTCTGTTTGTGGAGAAATGCCAATGATATCCTCGCCAGATAGTGCCCCCTAGTCTAACCTAGATAGAGGACATGCCAAGATGAAGTTCTCTGAGGTGGAAGAAGGTTTAATTCAATGCCTTGCCAGTTCATTCTTTGAGATTTCACAGGCTTCGTTCTCAGAGATGGAACAGTCACTGAGGGGTTCAGGATGTGGCTCTTTCCTTCTGGAGGTTTCCTGGGTGCCATTGTCTGCATTGGAGAAGGAAGTGAATTAGTTGGAGAAGATGGATAAAAGCTTATGCAGAATAAGTATGTGTTAGCACTGGTGATATTCAGAGAGGGGAACAGCACAATGGAGTTTACTGGGTTGGTTGACCACTGAGTGGTCATAGTCTTCCCTAACCAAATGAATGATTTGCTCCTCAAAAAGCATGAGGAGCCTGAAGTCCGTGAACACCCCATTCCTCCCAAATGCCTTCCCAATCTGTTTTGGACCTCTCAGCCCAGTTATGAATCCATTTTTACTGAAATGAGAGAAACAGCAGGATTGGGTACAATGAATTGGAAGCACCATCAGTTAGTGACTGTGCATGACCATGAGAGATAGTGAGGCATTTCCAGTAAGTGAGTGGGAAGCAGAGGGACAGAAAGGGTTATTCGTTATACAGGTTGAGGTGGATGTGGGCCTTTGATGAACATGATAAGTTCATACGATATAGGAGCAGAATTAGGCCATTCAGCCCATCAAGTCAGCTCTGCCTTTCGATCTTGGCTGATATGCTCCTCACCTCCATTTTCCAGCCCACTCTCCTTATCCCTTCAACCCATTCCCAATTAAAAATCTGTCTAACTCTTTAAATTTACTCACTGTCCCAGCATCCACTGCACTTTGGTGTAGCGAATTCCACAGATAAATGTGAAGATAAGGGTTGTAGTCAATTGGTCTTGGTGAGGTGTGAGTGCAGTGGCATATTAGAGTGAACGTTGGCCCTGTGACTGTAAGGCAGCATAAAGAAGATCTGAGTCACTTACCCATGCCAAAATCAAGAGGTCATTGCCCTTTTTGTGTAACTGGCTGTCTCTTTTAATAGTGAAGACTGCTGATTCCTGCTGTTCTCTCTAGCCTGGCTGGATTGGTCTCATGGGTTAGTCTCCTATTGCTGTCCATAGGGAAGAGGACTGACTTTCTGTCCATTACCTTGTTCACCAGTGCCTCAATAGCTTTTTCTGTTCTGTGGGAATGAGTTTGATTCACTTCTGTGAGATTTTAAGGCAAGCAGCGCAGTGTGGGAGACAGTTCCTGGATTGTAGCATTTAAAGCAGTGTCTCGTTGGTCTGTAAGTATGGCACCAGAGCCTTGGAAGCTGTAAGGTCCAGGCAGCAGCAAAACATTTCCTCCCTCCCTGCCCAAATGACTTACCAAGTAACTTGCACAGCATTTCACTCATATAAATAATGAGCTGAGAAGCGTATGTGATCATACAAGAAACTTGGGTTCGGCCATGGAGTATGTGATGCCATACAATTCATTCACTGCCATTCTTTAAATGGGAAAAACCTCACCACAGTCATTTTACATTTTTATTTATTGCAAGGTTTGCAAGGTCACTACATTATGAGTCTGGACTCGAGACAGACTGATCAAGGAGAAGGCAAAGTCAAGAATTGTCTTATAGTCACACAAACTTTGCAATACATGGTAATCATAATGTGGAGGTGCCTCCTTGTACTTTCAAATAGCGTGTTGGACTATAACCTGATGTTGGGTGATTTTTGACATGGTAATCATAGATATATTAGGCTCTGATTATAGTTATGTGACTTAAAAATAATCTATCTTATTTATGTGTTCATGTCCATGTGCTTTCAAGACTACTTCTCATTCTAAAGTATTTTAACTCCATCCACACTGAAATTAATGCTCAGTGATGTACAGCTCTGTGACATAATTGAAAGATTACTCCAGGGTCCTGAAGACGTCAAACAACACATTATCAATTGAAGTGATGCGCAATGCTATATAATGGTGAAACCTCCTGTAGTTCTCTCCACAATGCCATTGAACCACCTCTTAAATGGAAGACTTGTCAGGTTACACTGCAAGTGCAAGGCAGCTTTTCATCGTGCAAATAGCTAACCTTTGGTAATGCAGTTCTTTGATCAGTGCACTTCATGAGTCATTTTTAAAGTTCAGTTTATTTTTAGAAAAGGCAAGACATTTTGAAGGAGAATCAAGATTACCAGGGCCAAAGCATCCCTCCCACTTGAAATATAATAGACTAAAAATGTTCATGTTTTGAAATGCATCCATTTATTAAGTTAAGAAAATAACAGATCTATCTAACTTTACTGAAGGGGAAATGAAGCTTGGTCATTGATTGCCTTATTACTAAATCTATAAATGGACTTGTTTGATTTTCAGACTGGAATCTTCCTGATCTGAAGAATGCAGCCATGAGGGAGGGAGGGGACTTGAGTTGGTAATCAGGGTGGTTGGTGTTAGTGATATTTGTCCAGTAATGATAAATATCATTTTACATATGTTTGTGCCCAATTGGGTGCAAATTGGAGATGCTGTCAGAATCTTCCTGGTGTCAGACCGGCATCTCAGACATCCATCTGAAGGCAAAAGGGGCACAGGAATTTGATTTTCTTTTCGAACCTCTTCCACCATAGCCTTGGTATATGTGGGCTGCAGTTGCAGTCTCAGGTCTTCTTGAGTAGTTTGGTACATGGCACTGTTTATTTTTTGAAAAAAGGCAATTCTCTTCAAAGGGTGCTTCAGGTTGCAAATGTTCCATTGTACCTCATAGACATTTACCCGAAAGATGGAAACCACTTGGTCAATCGTGACCTACCTACAGCTATCATGTGGTCCAGCTCTTGGCCCACACCTCTGGAGGCTTTGGTGATGATAGTGAACATTTGAATTATACCTAAATGTTTCAAGACTTTTTTTCAAGCTATGAATTCTGTACTCCCACCACCCTCTGTGTGAAAAGAATTCTCCCCAACTCTCCTCTTAGCCTTTTATCTCTTTTCTTAAATCTATGCCCCCTAGTAATTGACCCCTCTACTACTGGAAGAAAATGCCTTCCTAGCCACCTTATTATGTCCCTCATAATCTTATACATATCTATCAGGAGCACTCTCAACCTTCATTGCTAGCCTATCTAATCACTCTCCATAGCTCAGACCCTCCAGGTCAGGCAGCATCAGGGTCAACCTCCTTTCATATGGACATAGTAAATTTTATCCAGTTCCAGCATTACCTTGTATTCTATGCTTTGGCCAATATGCCTCTTAACTATCTTATCTACCTGCTATGCAGTCTTCAGGGATCTATGGATACGTACACCAAGGTTACTATGAGTTTTGATACTTTCCAGGGTCCTACTATTCGTAGTGTAATCTCTTACCCTGTTAGCTCACTCTAAGTGCATTACCCTCACACTTTTACTGGTTGCATACCATTTGCAACTATTCTGCCCAGCCGACCAGTCTGTTCATATCCCCTTGCAGTTTGTGTCTATCCTCCTTATTATTTACCACCTGACCAAATTTCAGGTCTTCTAAAAATGTTTTGAACATACATTTAAGTTCAACTTATCAATGTATACCACAAACAGCAACAGCTTCAGCACTGAGCCCTGTGGAAACTCACTGGAAACAAATGTCCAGTCACAGAAATGTCTTTCAACCATCTCCCTCTGCTTCCTTCCTCTCAACCAATTTTAGATTCAAATGTCACTTTGCCTTGGATCCCACGGGCTCTTATTTTCATGACCAGTTTGCCATGAGGTGACCTATCAAAAGTCTTGCTAATACCCATGGACACCACTTCAATGCATTATATTCTCATCAACACTTCTAGTTACTTCTGTAATAAGTTCAATCAAATTAAACAAACATGACCTACCCTCAAAAAAATCCATTATGACCATCCCTGATTAACCCATGTCTCTCCAAGTTCAGATATTTTCTGTCCTCAGAATTCCTTCCAATAACTTTCCCCCCCACTGAGGTTACACTGACTGGCCTGTAATTTCCTCCCATGCACAATAAGTCATGATATGGAGGTGCCAGTATTGGAATGGGGTGGACAAAGTCAGAACTCACATGATACTAGGTTATGGTCCAGCAGGTTTATTTGACATCACAAGCTTTCAGAGTACTGCCCCTTCATCAGGTGAAGTGGAGGGACGTGCACAGGCACAGAATTTACAGGCAGAAAGACCATTGCAAAAAAATTCCAGGTAATTAAGTGTTTAAAAATAGTACAAATGGTGGAAGTGGATTGTCAATGGGTTGAATAAACAAGTCTTTGCAGGTGATCAAAATTGTCAAAACAGTGTGAGTAAAGTGAATAGCAAGTGAAAGGGTGACCTAGGTCTGCTTAATAAAGGCAGAAAGATAATTACAAAAAAATCAAGGGGCCAAATGGTTAATTCCTGTTCATGTTTGGCATATTCAAATCTTTGAGTTCTTGGTGAATGAATGTTTCTCCAATTTGCTTCTTTTCAATGGATTGCATGTTTTGAGTAAAGAGGAAATAGCAACCCTTTGCCTTTTCCAGTTACAGATTCACTTCTTTTCTTCCACCAGAAAGACAGCTCAACTGTGTATATCGATTTCTGGACTCACTGGTTTTAAAGCTGGGTATTTTATAAGAGGGTATCTTATATGTAACTCTCCTATCTCTAATATTTGACCATATCCACAAAGATGTAAATCAAACAGAATACACCGTTATGAGTCTCAATATCTTTTGAAAATGTCAATTTCATCTTACTGTTTTAACTGACCTCTCATTGGTTTCAGAAAACCATGTTAACTGTGGTCAGCTGATTGCTGAGACCATTTTAAGTCAGGGTTTTTGTTTTAAAACCATTTTACCTCATGAAGGTCCAAGTTATTAAAATCAGATGATGAAAATTGAAAACTAACAGTCCATGTTTTCCCACAACCATGATACAATAGACAATTGCTGGTGTACTTCAACACTGGTTCTAACACTGGGATAGCCACAACAACTTAGAGTCATAGAGATGTACCACATGGAAACAGACCCTTCAGTCCAACTCGTCCATGCAGACCAGATATCCCAGCCCAATTGAGTCCCACCTGCCAGCACCCAGCCCATATCCCTCCAAACCCTTCCTATTCATATAATCATCCAGATGCATTTTAAATGTTGCAATTGTACTAGCCTCCACCACTTCCTCTGACAGCTCATTCCATACAGACACCACCCTCTGCATGAAAAAGTTGCTCCATAGGTCTCTTTTATATCTTTCCCCTCTCATCCTAAACCTATGCCCTCTAGTTCTGCACTCCCCCACCCCAGGGAAGAGACTTTGTCTTTTTATCCCATCCATGCCCCTCATGATTTTATAGACCTCTATATGGTCAGCCTCCGATGCTCCAGGGAAAACAGCCTTAGCTTATTCAACCTCTCCCTATAGCTCTCTATACAGTATAAAGAAATAAAAATATATTTGCATAAGTATCTATTTGTATGTAATTTTGTTAGTGTTTAGAAAGCTATAATCTTTTTGTGTAATAGACTATGTTTTTTTAAACATTATTTCTAATTGTCAAGTGATTGTTTGTACAATATTATATTATCTTTTGGCAGTCTAATTTGCTGTTTGAAAGTAGGCACAAATCATTCCTACCCCTTGCAATTACAAAATGTGAGCTAAGTCTTTCTTAAAATATGGAAATATGAGAAACATAATTTGTAAATAATGGAACTCATTCAATCAATCTTTAAAAATATACTTAGAGACTTGTTTATTGATGGGGAGTTCCTCAGTCTAGTGGCTATATTCAGTTTTTTATGTTATTTAATATCATTATGAAATGTTTCCTAATATTGGTTGTATATCAAAACAATGCAGCTCGAGACTGATTGTGAAGACAGCATTTTGAAGCTGTTTATTGCTAGGCAACAGAAATTGCAGCTACTGACGTTGAGTATATGTGTTCACTAAGGATGATTGAACAACTAAGTTGCGTTGAACCAAATGCTGTTTCTAACATGAGGGAGCCCCCATATTTTATTGGTAGTGACGAGATACTGTTAGAAAACTCTGCTTATTGAATATTTACCTCAGGCAGTTGGATTTGTCATTTATTAAATAGCATGTGAAGAAGAAACCCTTAAAGTATTCAAAGGTTGAAAGCTTATGTATTGCAGACTGTTGCCTGGATTTTATAAAGTACCATATTCTGCAATTCTAGATCTTCAGGCAACTTGGCAGCTCTACTACAAAAGCCACCCAATTGAGTCTCAGGATCAATTTTCCCACTTAACACAATCAACCCAATCAAAAAAAAATGTAGAAAGTGATAATGCAAATCCCAAAATTAATAGAGCTGGTTACTCCTTTTATACAATTGTCACTATTCATAGAGTTGTTACAAAGTAGAAAGCGACTCTTCAGCCCATCTTGCCAACAGCAGTTCTATTTTCTACTGCCATTTCCTGATATCTCTGCACATCATTTCTATCCAAATAATTATCCATTGCCCTCTTGAATGCCTCAACTGAACCTGGCCACACCACATTTCCAAGCAGAGCACTCCATGTATTTTTTTCTCACATGATATTTGCTTCGTTTTTCATCACTTGTCCTGTTAGGAAGATACATCAAAAGAGAAGGTGAAAAAGGTAAAGAAAGGTAAAACTCAAACTGAAAACAGATTTCATTCTTCCTTTCAAAAATTAAATAATTGCATATTTATTTTTCAACTGCACTGAAATACTTTAAGATCTTTGTCTGGTTCAGAACAATCCTATATATTTTCCTCATTATACAATAGTCGATTCACATGTTGCACACCTAATTTTGAATTATATTTACTCCTTTCAAATGTTCATTAGAGATCTATGGTGGGATGATCACTTCTGTCATCTTTCTTTTACATCTCAACAACTGACACAACACAGTCTGTATTTTCATTGGCACTCCTTACATGTGGATATCCTGCTGGATTCTTTGGATTACATGATGATGACGCAGACTGATCTGAAAGCTGAAATCAGAAATGAGAATAGGCTGACAGTTTTCTTTTTTAACCAATAGCTAAATGATTCAAAATTGTGCTTAAAATCATTTAGTTCTCTAAGAGAAAAATACAAAAAAGTGTTCAGTAGCAATGAAGGAAGAATATATAGACAATGATATCTTTATCAGAATTACTGCATTATTATGATTTCTGGTTTAGAAGTTGTTAATAACTACAGCCCATGCTACAGTTTTTCAGTTTTATGAGTTGTCTCTTTCTGTTCCACATGTTCCGAAGTACAATTCCAGAAGGCAGTATAAATCTTAATATGTGATTCAAACATTTCTTCTTACAACCTTGAGGATTATTAATATCCAATGAATATGATTGGTGAGCCAAGTGAGCTCCAACAGTCACCACAACAGCAAAGTAGGGTAATGTCTGTTCACTGTTTAGTCCTACCACTGTCAATCCTGTCTGCGTGACCGTGCTCAATCCAATTAGTCACTGTTTGCTCTGTTCTTGAAACTTTAACGTGCTTGATTTCACTCCAACTAGAACATAATCTGTTTTAGCCTGATGTGCATAAATAGTATCATATATCAACATCCACATGATACCAGAAATATAAAGTAGTAGGCAGACTGACCAATCACAGGAGCCCTTCACAGCAGAGTGTTCCCCAGTTGATTGCAAAACCTGGAATTAATTGAGGCCAATACATTAGTCTTTTCGTTAGTGAGTAAGTGACCACTAGTCCCGGTGATGCAGTTCCAAGCACAATGCTGTAATCACTTAAGCACAGGAGAACAGCAACTGCAAACTCAGCTGACTGCCTAAAAAGACGAGGGCCTGTAAATGATTGACATCTGGAGCAGCTTTAAGCCGATTTCCAGTTCTTTATCCCACATTACTGATTGTACATCCAGCTCCTTACATCAGAGATGCCCCTGTTCCAAAAAGTGCAAACATGGGCAGATCTGGAAGACAACCTGTTTCTGTTACTAAACTGATACTCCAGTATGTGGTAAATATGACAACCAGGTTCCAAAGGCTTTGTAAATTTCATCAGTTACACATGAGGCTGCAGGATTAGGGCTGTCAATCCGACCAGGCCAGGTGCCGATAGGCTGCTGCTATGTCTGATGTCCAACCAAGTTTCATTCTGGGACCAACAGATTGTATTCCAAATGCAGCAATTTATTTACAGCAAACATACTGTGAGAAACAAAAACTCACTCACTTTAATAATTTCAGTCCGAGACCAAATATTTGAATCAGCCGTTTATTTGTACACTTGCAAGTGGGTGCCCTGTCCAATTGCCAGGTACGGCAATTAGAAATGCACAGTATATCCCAACAAACTCTTGCAATTTATACAGTTTCTTTTCCCATATGTTTTCCCTATTCCATTGTTTGTTCCCTGCTTCGCTTACGTCACTCATTTCCTTAAGACTGATCCCTCAACTTCTGTTTATCCTGTCTTGTCCGTGACAAACTCTTATCTCTGACTCCCATAAGGGTGTTTGACGTCAGTCTACCGTAGGTTATTGATTAGGCATATCTTTTCTTCTATCAGCATCTATTTCTATCCAGAGGCCACTTTGACCTCTTTAATTAGGGTTTGTTCCTGTGTCTCTGTGCAAGCGGGGAAAACATCTGTTTTCCTGTTTGCCCATACATCCACCATTGTTCTGTAATTACGTCTCATGCTAACATATCCTTTCTTTTTGCTGAATATATATTTTCTCATTCCTGTTCTGTATCAGAATTTATAGTTGCAGAAATAACATTAATTCACCTATATCCCACAATACAGATGTCCAAATTAGGAGCAGAAGTAGACCATTCAGTCCCTCAAAACTGTACCAATATTTAATAAGATCACTGCTAATCTGATTTAATTTTAACTCTACATTTCTTTATGCCCTTGATTTCCTTGTCAATCAACAGTGCATCTAATTCAATCTTAAAACGATTCAAGGAACTTATCTGCACTGTTCTCTGGGAAGAGACTTCCACAGAACATCAACTCTTTGACAGAATTTCTATGTTAATTGAGAGAACCCTGATTTTTACTTTCTCCCATGAGCTAAGACTCACTAGTGGTTTATTTTCTGCTGTTTCTCAGGGTGGTTGTTGGCAGGAAACTACCAAAATTATTATGCAGGACTTCAGATGTGGCCTTAATAATGTCTAATATAACTGCAATAAAGCATCTTAACTTCATATCTATTCCCTTCATATTAAATTATAAAGTTCCATTTACCTTCCAAATTACTTGCTGTACCTGCAAACTAACATTTTGTGACTCAAATAGCAGGCTTGTCCCTCTACATCACAGAGTTTTGAAATCCCTATAATATGCTAATTTTCTATTTTTCCAACCAACCAACCTGGGCAAGTCTGTATTTTCCCTCAATGTGCTCTATTTGCCAATAATTTTCCTGCATATACAACCTATCAACATCACAATTTAATTTTAATTTTGCTTTTTTCTCACATGGGAATTCATTTGACTTTTGGCTTAGAAGGTGCATTCTTAACATGTGCGTCTCTATACATATATATGCACACGTATGAACATCTGCCTGAGTTCTTCCCTTCATCCACTGGCTGTCTGAATAGAGCATAAAAGAAGAGAATGGTTGCCTAAAGGTAAAGGTGAGAAGCGAAGAAAATAAAAATCCAAGAAAATTAGGATTGTATTAAAATGGGAAAAATCAGATCTAAATTCTCAGGGTATGATACGACTCTGATGATCTGGGAGCAGAAACCGTACTACCAATGGAAGAATGAAGAGGATTTCTAGATACAGGTTACGCGCTACTAATGAAGAAACAATAAATGGCCTTGGTGCTGTAGCCTCCTAAAATCAAGAGTGAAATATTTTGTGATAGATAGTTATGAAACTTTTAACATTCTATTATAAATTATGGATGAAATTTACAAAGAAGGGGTTCAGTTAACTGTTATGAAAAATTGGCAACTTTTGATAAATTTGAAAATATTTGGTGTTCCATCCAGGAATTATATTTAGAAAATGGCAAAATATAATTTGAGGATTCATGAATCAGGCAAAGTGCTTAAATTATTAGATTGTGCTAAAGTATCTCATATGGTCAGACTACTTGTTGTAATTGAAGCTGGTCCTAGGAAAGGGTGACTGCATTTAGGGAGTCATTGCCTACAGTCTTACTGGGACAAAGAGAATATTCCATAGTACCACAAAGAATGGAGAAGGATAGCAGGTAAATAATTAGCTGAGCTGAAACGCAATGAATTTATGAAAGCAAAGGGGGAATTTTGCCAGTGAAATTTGAATGTCACTATTGAACTGGACTAGCCAATATGAATGCTGTGGCTACAAGAGCAGGTAGGAGACGAAGGCGTCTATGGTGAGTAACTTGTCTCCGAACTCCCCAAATTTCACCATCGATAAGGTGTAAGACAGAAGTGTAATGGAACACTCTTCACTTGCCTGAAGGTGTGCAGCTCAAATGATAATCAATAAACTTGATACCTTCCAGACAAAGGAGCCCACTTGGCTGCATTACAACCTTAAACACTCACCCCCTCCACCACTAGTAAGCAGTGCCAGCACAAGTGACCAAGACTTCTTCAACAGCACTTCCCAAACATGTGATCTTTATTGCCTAGAACAAAGGGAGCAGATCTATGGGACACCAGCATCTGCGTGTTCCCATTCAAGTCACTGACTGTCCTAACTTGAAAGTATCGCCATTCCTTCTCCATCACTGGATCAAAATCCTGGAGACCCCTTTCTAACAGCCTTGTGGTATATCCAACCAACTTCACATCTATGGACTGCAGTAGAAGATGTCTCACCACCAGTGTGTCGAGGACAATTAAGAGTGGCCAATAAATGTTGGTCTAGCCAATGGTACTAACAACCCCAGAATGAATAATAGTGGGTGGTGTGTTCTAATGCATTTGAAAACTTTATCCTTTCATTGTACCTTGGTACATGTCACAGTAATAAATCAAATGAAATCAAATCAAGCCTTGGCAGCTTGTCAGATGTCAGAAGTAGCAAAATGACAAACAGGTTACATATAGCTGAGAGTGTGTTGCTGGGAAAGCACAGCAAGTCAGGCAACATCCGAGGAGCAGGAGAATCGATGTTTCAGGCATAAGCCCTTTATCAGGGCATTCCTGATGAAGGGATTATGCCCAAACATAATCCTAGCAACACACTCTGAACTCTGATCTCCAGTATCCGCGGTCTTCACTTTCTCCCAGGTAACATTATAGATACTTCCTTTTTCAAAAGAAAATCTTACAATTATGACTAGTGTTAAAAGCAGATAGAATTTCTAATACCTTTTTATGTATAGAATCCTGGAATCAAAATATAAGTGAAATATGAAAATAAAATAGAAGTTGAACATAAAGGCTAAATGTACTCAGTTTTTGTTTTTCTTTTGGAGGATTCTGGGTAATTCAAGATGGAGGACGGGAAAAATTTCTGGCTATTACAACTGCTCCTTCTTTGAGGCATTTTAAGTACTGGAGGTGATTTCCTCGAATTCCAGGAGCAGCAGTTACTGTTTTATATGCTGTTGCATTGTTTTGGAACTTTGAAAAAAAAAGTCAAAGCAACAGCAGTTTTAAAAAGGGAGAGGTACAGACAAAGGAAGCACATGGTGAGGTCAGTGCAGGAGGGGGGGAGAGAGAGAGAGAGAGAGAAATTGACACCACAGCGATCCTGCACCGTTACTGCCCTTGCTGTTGAATTCATGTATTGCTGGACATCAGAGTGTGTCTGGGAAAATTAACAAACAGTGAAATTCACAACTGATATTGGAGGAACTGTTTGTGCGAAGTTCACAGCACAGAGTCAGATAAGTGAATAGTTTTACGTGTGGCCGACAAAGCCTGCAGTAGTGATTAGAGTGGATTCTTTCTTGATTATATGTTTTTTTGAGATATGCCATTTGATTAAACTTAAAATATAAGCCATTATTATTCATTTAACCTGGAGCAGTGTTTTGTAGAGGAATAAGACAGTGTTATTTTCTGGGTCTGTAGATTGTGAAGGAGCAAAAATCGCCTTTAGTAGAGTGATATGCTTTTCTTATCAGATGTGGGAGTTTAAGGAGAGTTCATGGGTTACTGTGGATTATACTTGCAATAAATGCTGTTGCTTGCAAATACTATCAGATCGAATGGATCAGTTGGAGAGACAGTTAGAGGCAATAAGGAATTTGCAACAGCAATGCTATGTGATGGATGGCAGTTATAGGAAGGGGGTAAAGTCACAGATACAGTTACATAGATGGGTTAACTCCAGGGAACATAAGAGAGGTAGGCAGTAAGTGCAGGAGTCATCTGCGGCTATTCCCATTTCAAACAAGTATGCTGTCTTGGAAAATGTAGGGTGTGATCAATTCACAGGGGAACTTAGCACAAACAGCCAAGTTTCTGGTATTGAGAGTGGCTCTTATGTAATGAGGGGTACGTCGGGTTCCAAGAGATCAATTGTGTTAGGGGACTCTCTAGTCCGAGGTACATACAGAGGTTTCTGTGGCCAGCAGCGAAAAATCAGAATGGTGTGTTGCTTCCCTGGTGCCAGGATCAAGGATGTCTCAGAGAGGGTGCAGAATGTTCTCACGGGGGAGAGGGGCCAGCAAGAGGTCAATATACACATTGGAACCAACGACATAGGAAGGGAAAAGGTTGATGTATGGGAGAAGGATTCATATTTTTGGATCATTGGAATATCTTTTGGGGTAGAAGTGACCTGTATAAGAAGGACGAGTTGCACTTAAATTGGAAAGGGACTAATATACTGGCAGGGAGATTTGCTCGAGCTGCTCGGGACGATTTAAACTAGTAAGGTGGGTGGGTGGGGGGGCGGGGTGGTGGGACACAGGGAAATAGTGAGGAAAGAGATCAATCTGAGACTAGTACAGTTGAGAACAGAAGTAAGTCAAACAGTCAGAGCAGACAGCGACAAGGTAGGACTAATAAATTAAACTGCATTTATTTCAATGCAAGGGGCCTAACAGGGAAGGTAGATGAACTCAGGGCATGGTTAGGAACATGGGACTGGGATATCATAGCAATTACAGAAACATGGCTCAGGGACAGACAGGACTGGCAGTTTAATGTTCCAGAATACAAATGCTACAGGAAGGTTAGAAAAGGAGGCAAGGGAGGAGGGGGAGTGGCATTTTTGATAAGGGATAGCATTACAGCTGTACTGAGGGAGGATATTCCCAGAAATACATCCAGGGAAGTTATTTGGGTGGAACTGAGAAATAAGAAATAGATGATCACCTTATTGAGATTGTATTATAGACCCCTAATAGTCAGTGGGAAATTGAGAAACAAATTTGTAAGGAGACCTCAGTTATCTGTAAAAATAATAGGGTGGTTATGGTAGGGGATTTTAACTTTCGAAACATAGACTGGGATTGCCATAGTGTTAAGTGTGTACAAGAAAATTTTCTGATCCAGTATGTGGATGTACCTACTAGAGAAGGTGCAAAACTTGACCTACTCTTGGGAAATAAGGCAGGGCAGGTGACTGAGGTGTCAGTGGGGGAGCACTTTGGGGCCAGCAACCATAATTCTATTAGAATTAAAATAGTGATGGAAAAAGATAGACCAGATCTAAAAGTTGAAGTTCGAAATTGGAGAAAGGCCAATTTTGATGGTATTAGGCAAGAACCTTCAAAAGCTGATTGGGGGCAGATGTTCGTAGGTAAAGGGACAGCTGGAAAATGGGAAGCCTTCAGAAATGAGATAACGAGAATTCAGAGACAGTCTATTCCTGCCAGGGTGAAAGGAAAGGCTGGTAGGTGTAGGGAATGCTAGACGACTAAAAAAATTGAGAGTTTGGTTAAGAAAAAGAAGGAAGCATATGTAAGGTATAGACAGGAGAGATCGAGTGAATCCTTAGAAGAGAATAAAGGCAGTAGGAGTATACTTAAGAGGGAAGTCAGGAGGGCAAAAAGGGAACATGAGATAGCTTTGGCAAATAGAACTAAGGAGAATCCAAAGGGTATTTTTATAAATACATTAAGGACAAAAGGATAACTAGGGAGACAATGGGGCCCCTCAAAGATCAGAGATGGAAATGTGTTGCTGGAAAAGCGCAGCAGGTCAGGCAGCATCTGGGGAGATACTAAACAAGTATTTTGCATCAATATTTACTGTGGAAAATATAGAATATAGAATTTATGGAATAGATGGTGACATCTTGAAAAATGTCCATATTACAGAGAAGGAAGTGCTGGATGTCTTGAAATGCATAAAATTGGATAAATCCCTTGGACCTGATCAGGTGTACCCTAGAACTCTGTGGGAAGTTAGGGAAATGATTGCTGGGATATTTGTAACATCAATAGTCACAGGTGAGGTGCCGGAAAACGAACATGGTGTCACTGTTTAAGAAAAGGGGGAAGGACAAGCCAGGGAACTATAGACCAGTGAGCCTGATGTCGGTGGTGGGCAAGTTATTGGAGGGAATCCTAAGGGACAGGATGTACATGTATTTGGAAAGGCAAGAACAGATTAGGGATAGTCAACATGGCTTTGTGCGTGGGAAATCATGTCTCACAAATTTGATTAAGTTTTTTGGAGCAGTCACAAAGAGGATTGATGAGGGCAGAGCGGTAGATGTGATCTACATGGGCTTCAGTAAGGCATTCGACATGGTTCCCCATGGCAGACTGGTTAGCAAGGTTAGATCTCACGGAATACAAGGAGAACTAGCCATTTGGATACAGAACTGACTCAAAGGTAGAAGACAGAGGATGGTGGTGGAGGGTTGTTTTTCAGATTGGAGGCCTGTGACCAGTGGAATGCCACAAGGATCAGTGCTGTGTGCACTATTTTTCATCATTTATATAAATGATTTGGATATGACCATAAGAGGTATAGTTAGTAAGTTTGCAGATGACAGCAAAATAGGAGGTGTAGTGGACAGCGAAGGAGGTTACCTCAGATTACGTTAGGATATAGAAATTATCACATAATATTAAAGCAGTATTGTTAATCTTCAAGCATTCCTAGTCAGGCTAATAAAGGGTATAATTTTAGGTTTTGTAATAGTTATGTAAAGAGTGAGAGATAGACAAATGTAGGAGTCATAACCTTATTGTATTTACTGTCCACGTTCCATGGATTTACAGAAGTTATTACATGTGAACAAACCATTTCTGAGCCATCTTGAGGTGAATCAGCTTTCCATATTCATAAAATATTCATTTTAAGGGGAATTCACAGATGTGTGAAGATTATTTGTGCAAAATGTAATAGTTGGCAACCAAGTAATACTTATTTTCACTCATATTGTTACAGGACATTGAATATTCCACACCTGGCTTTGTCGAACTGCTGAAGTTTGAATGTGTTTAATATGTTTATCACATTTAGTTTTCCTTAAAGACTGATTCACAGAACCTGTTTAATTTGACTGACTCCATAGATGAAGAGAGTATGCCAACAGAACTTTTAGAAATAATTGGTCAGTTTTGGAATAATCCAAGACTTTAAGCCTGCTTTGAGAGACTCTCCAGATTCAATGATTCTGCCTCCTAGTAAGTGACACTTACCTTCTTCAGTCAAGACACATCACATGAAAATATACTCATATAAGTATCTCAATAAAGAACTATACAATTATGAGACACTCATTTGAAATCAGAACCTTCGAACATTTGTATGAAATTAACATATCTTCTATCTTCAGATTGCCAATTTAAAGTAAATAACTTCAAACAAATAAATAATATAAATGCAGATTATTATTGCAGAACAAATCTGGTTTTACTTATTTTCATAAATTAATAGAATACCATGATATGGTATTTGTGGCAGCATGGTGGCTCAGTGGTTAGCACTGTAGCCTCACAGCGCTAGGGACCCACGTTCAATTCCAACCTCGAGTGACTGTCCATGTGGAGTTTGCACATTCTCCCCGTGTCTGCGTGGGCTTTCTCTGGGTGCTCCGGTTTCCTCCCACAGTCCAAAGATATGCAGGTCAGGTGAACTGGCCATGCTTAATTGCCCGTAGTGTTAGGTGCATTAGTCAGGGGTAAATATTGGGTAGGGGAATGGATGTGGGTGGTTTACTCTTCAGAGGATCAGTGTGGGCTTGGGCTGAAGGGCCCATTTCCATACTGTAGGGAATCTAATCTAATCTATATAGTGCGTAGTGTAGCCCAGTAATTTAAGGATTTTTTTTAACAGTTGCATGGCTTAGTGCGAAATATGTTAATTAAGAATAAACAGCATTCCTGCTATTAGTCCCTCTTTGTATCACAACACCTATCTTAATTCTTTGGAGAGATCCACTACATCCATGCTTGATCAGAACAAGGTGCCCTATGATCAAGAGTAAAGCCAAAAAGAATCATTGTGACTCAGTTTGCATTTAAGGATTTACAGTTCAAGTAATTCATCAAAGTGATAAAATGAATTACTTGGGCGATCCATTGCTAGATTGATCCAAGTTTTACATAACAGCATCTAGTTTAATTAGATGCATTCCAGGTTCCATGGATTTATGAAGTTGTTATCTATGTACAAATAATTTCTGAGCCATTTTGAGATGAAGCAACTTGCAATGTTGACAGACATAAAGTATTCATTTTCTGTGGAAACCACAGATGTGGATTGACTCAGCATTGAGTAGCTTGCAATCTGTTACCCACAAATGTTTTCTACCATAAGATGTCAGACTGATTGATGCAGATGTTGGAAGTGTCTTGAATAAAGGAAGAGCAGAGGTTCTTCATTATTGTCAGTTTGATCTTAAAATAATTGTAGCTTTGCACTAACTATCAATAGCTAGTCAATCACATCACAGCAATTGTTATTGACTTGAAACTCAGTTGTGCCTGAAATTTAGATTAGCCAAATAATGAAGAGGAGAAGGGATGGATTTCGAGTTGTTAACTGACTAACTCCCTGGAGATTTGCTTGGGAAAGGGGGTAAAGTAAGTCAACACTTCATTTATCAACCTTATTTCACATGGCTTAGCTTAACTGAACAGAAAAACAGAACTGCTGCCATTAGCCACTGAAAATTCTGTAACCCATGCTGCAGGCAGCAAAGTAATGTGAGGACGCATAGGGATGAGTGTCTGACATAGTGGAAAACTGAATTGTTAGAACAGACTATTACTGCAACACTGCATCTTGCCAATGCTTAAAAAAAACTTAACTGTGACAGAGCCCTTGAAAAATTCCATCTGTGAATTTTATATTTTAAAGATGTAGCAATATTTCATCCTCAACTTAAGCATATTGGTTCAGATGGTGACGTAATTGTGGATACTTTCCAGATAAACGCTTTGGCATAAATCTGACAGGATCAAATTGGTTGCCCCTTGAAAAGCAACACAAAGTAAAATTGGATGGTGATATTAAAGCAGGTACTTGATCAATCCTGATTACTTTCCCATTGTACAGTTTAGGTTAAAACGACTCCTTAATTCTAAGTCCGAAGAATGTGAATGAAAGTTCCTCTTAGGATCCTGGGCACGTGTGGAGTGAATTTCAAATGGGGGGTTCTGATCCAATATACTGTTTGTCCAGCGTATGGACTAAATATCATCTGGCAGTGATGGCAGATGGTTGGATGAATCACAGAGAAAATTCTTCTCCACTTATTAGGCTAACATTTCAGTGTAATATTGAGAGAAATGTCAGATGTGTCAACTTTTTGATGAAATGTGAAACTTATCCCTTCTCTGATGGATAAAAAAAGATCTTATCATGTTCTTTGAAGAAAAGCAATTACTTTTTTTTGGTTTCCTATTCTACATTTCTCCTTCAACCAACACCAAAATGCAACCGGTCATTTATGTCAGTTGCTTTCCTTACCTGCCTCTTTGCTTACACCTTATATAAGCTGTCACAGATTCAAAATCCTCCCAAACACATTCTGGCCATCTCAAACTTCTTTTCCTGTCACCTATCCCAACTCTGCCACAATTCAGCTTCATTCGTGGGCATGCAGTCTTTGTTCTTCTATTATTCCTCCACCTGTGCAACAATATCGAAACTCTAGAACTGTCTGCCTAAATGTCCCTACCTCATGACATTGCTCCCCTCCTTTCCAAAGCCCTATTAGAACATTGTCAGCATCTTTGATCACCTCAATATAACTTGTCAACCCTCATTCATCACTGGAGGCACATTTTCTGTGATGAGCTTTTGATGTTGGTGAGATATTAATTAACTATAATATTAGTGAATTTAAACATATTTGCCAGTTTGGAACAGTGGAAGGATGGCTGGGAGTTTTATATTTTAAAATAGTGAGAAGAGGCCCAATAGCTTGGTCCAATAACCAGGTTGTAGAACATCAGGGTGACATCAGTATTTTGCCTATGATGTTCTACAATCAGAGACAGTCAAGTGAACAGCTCAGTATTTTGCTTGTTTATCCGCCAAAAACATGTGTAATTTACTAGCAAATCACCCAAAAATAAGCTTGATGCATAGCAGGGCAGCTTGGCTGAGTGGAAGATTCATCCTATGAATGTGAGGAGTTGTGGACACTTCACACGCCCTAAATAATCACATGTGCAAGAAATGACACCAACTGCGGCACGGTGGCTCAGTGGTTAGCACTGCTGCCTCACAGCGCCAGGGACCTCGAATGACAGTCTGTGTAGAGTTTGCACACTCTGCCTGTATCTGCGTGGGTTTCCTCCAGGTGCTCCAGTTTGCTCCCACAATCCAAAGATGTGCAGGTTAGGTGAATTGGCCATGGTAAATTACCCATAGTGTAGGTTAGATAAATGTACAGTAATGGGTTTGGGTAGGATACTCTTAGGAGGGTCGGTGTGGTCCTGGTGGGGTGATGGGCCTGTTTCCACACTGTAGGGATTCTATAAAAATGCAAAAACCTGAGTTCTGGGTTTCAAGGATCAAGTTATGTATGGAAATGTTGCAGTGTATCTGTGAAGCTGAGAATTATATTAGCAGTGTACTTAAGGAGGTGGTCACACAAAGGTTAGGAGAATACAGGCTGAGAGGGATGGTGATTACCAAACATTCTCGGAATATCATGCAAGAGTCCCCTGAGTCTATCTCACTTACTAACTAGTTTTCCAACAAACAAGGGACAATCAAGCCTATCTCTGTCTGTAGACATGATTCCAGGATAATATACTGCCTCCCTGGTACCAAGGTCAAAGATGTTATTGAGTGGCTGCAGGGCATTCTTATGTGAGAGAGTAAGCGGTCAGAGGTTCAACATAAGTTGAACGAGGGATGCAAACTAAAAGCAGAGTTTAGAGAGCTAGGAAAGAAAGTGAAAAGTAAGAGCCCTTAAAATAAGGATTGCTCCCACAACCATGAGCTTTGGAGTATAAGGAAAGAAAATTTGAGTGACTGCACATCAATAACTCCAAGACTGTATCAATTCTGGAATGTGTACAAGATGATTTTCTAGAACAGTGTGGAATGAACTGGGAGCAGGCTATTTTATATCTATTTCAACCAGCACTTAACAGATTCAGCTCATCACTTGTTCCAAACTACCTCCATGCTGGAAATCAGGCATCACCATCTCAGGACATGCTCCATTGACACCAGCCACAAGTCGCCCATGTACAAGGACCTTGGCATCCAATACATGCCAACCTCTAAGAGCCCTCATGGCATATTTCAGTTCCATTTATACCAAGCTTCTGCCCTTTAATGCTGTACCTTGGGCTGTACTGGCAC
This sequence comes from Chiloscyllium plagiosum, assembly GCF_004010195.1. Taxonomy (NCBI): domain Eukaryota; kingdom Metazoa; phylum Chordata; class Chondrichthyes; order Orectolobiformes; family Hemiscylliidae; genus Chiloscyllium; species Chiloscyllium plagiosum. Next base: position 29,650,889 of record NC_057732.1, read on the forward strand.
TTAGCATTGTAATGCTGCAGTGAGGAAACTGTGCACTCAGGAACACGCATGCAGCTCATTGACCAGACCAGGCTGCATTGCTGGAATCTTTGCTCACTTTCATAGCATTCACATTGCCTTACCTTACCTCTTTGTGCTGTGCCCCTCAGCCAGAGATACCAGGCTCATATTACAGCTGTCTTATTGTGTCATGTATCCCAGAGCCAAAGCCAGGATAAAACCAGGAAGCTCGTCATGGTGGTCAGCAAACCTCAATCAAGTCAAGGGAATAGCCTTCACTCTGGGTGTCTTGGCACAGTAAGTCAAGAGCAGTCCTTAATACCAGTCCAAACCCTGCTAAGGATGATCACAGTCAGGAAAATCTCCTCAACAGGAGTGGCAAGCTGTATAATGGGCATACATACATCACCCATCTTGACTGTTTCTGCCCTAGTGTGGGCTGTTTTAGTGTGGGAAAAACAAAGATGTTATGGAAGAAAAACTGGATGACAAAGTTATTATTGTTGATGCGGGTGGTGAGGTCCCAGATGAGTGAACAGATAGCATTGATGGTGTTAAGAGTGGGGAAGATGTTGCAGGTAGAAGTGAGTTTGGTAGTACATGCTCCTTGGGAGGAGGAGAGTACAGTAGCAGAGATAGAGACAATCTGAGCTATCTGGGGCATTTAAGCTAACAGAGTAGAAACGACCATTCACAGTTATTGCGACTGATCCAGATGGCAACCTCATAGCAGGTTGCCATGGACTGGTATCATGGCCTTCTCTGCTGATCCCAGGAAAGAGGAAGCCCCGAATGCACCATCCCATCCACTTGGATCTCCAGGTCTATGCCTGAAAAGCGGGGTGCCAATTTTCCCTACACTGCCATGTTTGGGGCAAATGCCAGGAACAGTGCAGGACAGTTCTGTCCAACCATGTTTGTCCAAGTGCATAAGAGCCTTTTAAAGATGCTGCAGCTCAAGGGAAGGCGGTGAATTCTGGGATATCTGCTAAATGCCGAACTGTTCCACACTCGGCATGTGGTAAGCTGAGGTGGAATTTGGATGTGTGAGTGGGGTAAGTAATTAATGAGGTGAGTTTGGTAAATTATGGTGAGAAAGATGCGTGATGAGAAATCTACCAAAAACTCTGTGTTACTTGGATTTAGTCAAAGAAAGTAAGATTCAGCCCAGTACCACTGGTCAGACTGTGCTTCCTAAAACCTGCTAATGGACTCTAATTCCACATGATGGCGCTGTTCAGCTCTGTAGGAAAAAACAAGTATGCCTTAAGCATACAAAACAAATTCCATGTAGGAGTTATCATTCATTTATTCTTTGAATCCTGTTCCTCAAAGCATAAAATAATTTGAATATTTGATTTATAGTCATGGATTGGATTGTTTCCTACACCTCATAGAGCAGTTGATATGTGAGACAGAATGCAAATGAAAGTCAGTTCAAATTTCTTTTTGCAGAAAACAAGGAGAATTTTATTCATCTGCATTAGAAGCCATAAGCCAAGTTTATTTTTATTCATTCATAGGCATAGATACTTCTAGCTAGACCAGCATTCATTGTCCATCTCGAATTGCCCTAGAGAAGATTTTTTTTTTCTGGTTGAGTACCTTGCCTTTAAGAGAGGTTACCTTTGAGGGTTCCATGTGTGTGCAATGTTGCCAGTGTCTGCTTCATAAATTGTTGTGTGTTTTACTTGTTTTAAATAAACTAACCCATGGAGTTAAGCAATTCCTGACAAGGTGTTGATCATTAGACCTTTTATCATTAACCTGATGTGATGAGCTGCCTTCATGAACTATTGCAGTCCTTACAGAGAATTTAGGATGCTGTGTTTCTGGATATACTGGATTTCCAGTATTTTGACTCAGTGATGGTGAAGGAGCAGTGATATAATTCCAAGAGGAATGGCATGTGGTTTGGAGATGAAATAGAGGTGGTGTTTCCATGCATCTGCTTCTATGGCTTCTAATGTATCTGCGGCTCTTGTCCTTGTTCCATGTCTATGGGTTTACACGATGAGATTGAAGGAAGTTTGGTGAATTGTTGCAGTGTACCTTTCAGAGAGGATACACTGCTGCCATTGTGCGTCATACGTCTCTTTCATGCCCACCCCAGTGCTGAGTAGGAGCAATGCACTCCTGAGTCTGCAGCCCTGTTTTCTGGCTGTTTATGATTATTATCATTGGAATGATTCAACATTGAAAAAGGCCATACACCCCATTGTACTGGCTACCCAACTAGCTCCACTCCCCTGTACAGCCCTGTAATTTTGTGCCCTTGAATTATTTATCCAATTCCTTTGTTGAAGTTGTTGAATTTGGTTCCACCAACATTATCAGGTGGCACGAGCTTATTGTGCAAATTATTTTTTCCTCGTGCCATTTCTGACTGATTTTTCAATGGCTTTAAATCTGTGTCCTCTGGTTACCAATGCTTCTGTCACTTCCTTATTCTTCTTATTGTCTAACAAATGCAACCCCCAGAGCCAGGCGATCACCTCCTCATCTGGTGAGTTGAAGTTGAGTTCTCCATTTAGAGTGGATACTCCCCAGTAATGTGCTGCATGTTTACATCTCTCTACAAGTTCATAAGGGATTTTATTGAGGCCTCAGTGGTGGAGGATCCTGGTTTGTCCTAAACCTATTTAGCATGCATGGATTGAAGATGGATTGAAGACTACCATTCAACAGATGGAGTTTGTTAGTGACTTCCCCTGTTTCCCATTCCTTGAGTCAGAGGATGGTTGCTAGGAGATCTTTCTCACAGTTGTTGCTCCATATGTGACATCAAAGTATATGATGGGCAGTGGGTGGATTGAACAGGTCATCATGGAATGGTAAGTGAGGTCCAGCCCAAATGGTTTCTCCCAGGGCAAAGGTTTTCATAAGTTGGTGCAGATATGTTTTGGGGGAGTGATTGTTGCAAGGACAGGAAGGCAAAGGCAAGGTGTTGAGCTGAAGCTTCCAGTAACGATGGAATTGTTGCATTCACCTTGTGTCAACAAGACATATGTGAGTGGTGCCCTATGCCAAACAGTATTCGGTTATAGAGCATGATCGGGTAAATGCTGAGGTCAGAATCTTGTCACAGAAGTGGCCCTCACAGATCCAACAAGATTGGAAAAACCCAGGCTGTGTCTAGTTTTGATTTTTGCTGCTAATTTCTACGGATGCTCTTGGAAGAAGAATATCCTAGTTAGAGACATTCCCAGAAACCTAGGTTCAGGATCTGGCTTTAGTCTCTGACCGTGCAGATACGTAATTCTTTTTTTTCGCACTGGTTTGTGGAAGTGGTATGAACTAGGATATGACTTTACAGGGATTCACCATGTGAAACACCACAATGGCTTCCATTGGGGAACAATCTCCTGTCCAACATCTAGTTCCTCAATCGGGGAGTCTGCTCTCCTTTGCCAAGGGCAGCAGCCTGTCTGAACCATCTGATTTGTCCCAGCAGAAATAGGCCCAGGTGTTTAAATGGCCCTCAGTTGGCAGTGGGGCAGGAATGCCAGACATGGAATTTCTTGCTGAGGACTTACTTCAGGAGGAGGTAAGAAGACAGCAAGTTTATGATTGTCACCACTGCGCCTAATTAAATGCCCTTCCTGCCTCTAAATACACATCCAGCAGAAGCAGAAGATTCTGCCCAATACGTCTGTCCCTGACTCCACTACTAAAACGTATTCAGTACCAATGAATGTAAATTGGAATATGATAAATACTTTTGCTCCTGGAATTTGTTGCTAGTTATCAGCTCCACTGCACTGCACGGTTTCAATCATTCAATTGTCTGATAAGTGCTTAAACCCGAAACGTCTTGAGAATGCAGAAGAGCAATTCTTGGCAGACATGTCTTCCTAAGCAGTTGCAAAAGTAAACTTGCTAATTTATTTATTAGTAGTTAACAATGAGCTTCTATCACTGACAATCAATGTCTGTTTTTTGACCATAACATTCTCATCAGCAAAAGTTGAAAACACATTTCCTGTACATACTTACTTCCAAATTTTGACAAATGTTGACAAGTTCAAATTTCTGCAACAGAATCAGTAATATGCAAAGGAACTAATAAAAGGAAATCCCAGCTGAGAGTTACCATGTGAAACTTGAATGGCTGTTGTTCCCAGGAATGTACAGAAAGTGTTAATGAAGAAATATCTGGTGTGAAGACCCCTTCCTTTTATCCAGCCAATTTACATCTGGCAGTTAAAGTTTCAGCCTCAGTAACTATTTTCATCGAGTGTGTCTATAGTGATTGCTGGCAGTATTACTCCAAGGATAAGTCAAAGCTAGGTTAAAAGGGCAGCATTTTTAGAATAGCATCAATGTAAAATCATACTTATGTACCATCTTTAATGTAGCAAAACACCCCAAAGTGCTTCCCAGAAGCATTATCAAATATAATTTGACACCAAGCCACATGAGAAGATACAGAGATACAGACTGAAAGCTTAATCAAAGAGGTAGCTTTAAGAGGTGTTAAAGGGGGAGATTAGTCAGAGAGATTTAGGAAGTAAACTTCAGAGATTCAAAAATAGTCAGCTAAAAGCATATTGTAACATGTAATTTTTCAAACATTGCAACAATGACTACACTTTAAAGCATCACCATCATCACTGAAACCCCTACTATCAACATCCCAGGGGTTACTATTGACCAGAAATTGAACTGGATTAGCCATATAAATACTATGATTATAAGAGCATGTCAGAGGGTGGGAATTCTTCAGTGAGTAATCGTTTCCTCACTCCCAAATGCCTGTCGAACACAGACAAGCATACATCTAGAACGTGATGTAATGCACTCCATTTGCATGAATGAGTGCAGCATCAACAACACTCAAGAAGCTCAACACCATCCAGGACAAAGCAAAGTGTTAATTGACACCTCAAGCAGCACATTTAACATTCACTCCCTTACCAAAGTGGGAGCAGGACATACCATCGACAAGATACACTGCAGCGATCTACCAAGGCTCCAGTGATAGCAACTTCCAAACCCATGACTTCTACTACCTAGAAGGACAAAGGCAGCAGATACTTATGAACACTGCCACCTGCAAGTTCCCTTTGGGTTACACACCATCCTGACTTGGAACCATATTTCTGTTCCTTTCACTGTTGCCAGGTCAAAAGCCAGGAGTTTTCTTCCTAGCAATTCTGTGGGCATACCAATGCCTTAAGGATTGCTGTAATTCAATGAAACAGCCTCGCACCACTATCTCTAGGGCAGTTAGGGATGGGTAATAAATATTAGCCTAGCCAGTGTTGACCACAACAATGAATGGATTAAAATAAGCTACTTAATTTACCCTAAAACTCATTGAGATATCATGAAATCATAGAAAGTGTCATATTAATGGAGACATACTTCCCACATTATTTCTCTTTTAGCTTGAGGTTAATATGAAGGTAAAGTTGACCGTTGGCAATAGTAATGGGCATGTGTTCATATGATATCCCTTCTATCTTGTTATTTTGTTAGGGCTATAAAATTGTTTAAACTATGCCCGATCGTACAAATTGTAGCAATCCATGCATAGCCATAAATATTATTGCAAAATCTAGATAGATGGTTGCCATAGCATTATGCAAACACTTTATCACATGGCAAGGAACAGGTATACACCATAGTCCAGCCTACACCACCCTCAGATTTATCGAATGATTGTGCTTGGGCTGAATGTGAAAAGCAGTTTATTGCTGATATGTTTTACACAGTCAATAGAAACTTTCAGGCTTATGTTTGTTCAAAGGGTGGGAAACAGAAGCTGAGACTATTTTCAGATTCTAGGCATCACTAACTTGTGATTTTCACAGAGGAATACTTCATTTCTCACAGATCGGTACAACTGTGGGTGGCAAGTGGACTCTTGAAGCCTGACAGGCCAAAGAGAGCTTTTCTAGCCTGACAATAGTTGCTGTTAGCAATAACGGGTATGTCACTGAGAGGGCACTTCAACATATAAAGATCCCATCTCACTGACTTTTTAAAACATTAAATCTAAAAAAGCCAAGCTTGAGCTATCTGTGGCGAGTGTGTGTGTGTTTGTGTGTGTCTGTGTGTGTGTGTGTTTGTCGGGTTGGGGGGGTGTGGTCGGGGTAATGCAGGAAGGCCTGGCAGAAGTTGAGCTGCTACCCAACAGGCCGTAAAACCAGAGACCCAGTCAATCTTCTGTCAAGGCTCCTAATAAACCTTAATGCCTCATGGGTGCAGCTAGAACCTTCCCTCCCTCACGTTCAGAAGCCAACACACTGAGCACTTCCAGTATTTTCCTAAAATTCTGCCTCTCATCTCTTGAACAGAAACTGTGTGTTTGAGCCCTTAACCAAATGAATCAGTTCTCAATTTGAGCAAAATGAGTATTGAGGGAGTATTGCAATGTTGGAGTGAATAATATTTTCATTGTCATCCTCTCTTATGTTTCCGCTGAACACAAAAACATTGATGACTCGAGAGGGAGGGGAGCATAAATTTCTGCTGGTGGCTTGGCCAAAGTTATGTCCTCAGTTAATGCATATTAAAAATCACATTAATTTATTCATTTAGCCCTGGCTGTGTGAGGGACATCACTGGTACATAATAGTGCACTAGTGGTCACACAACTGCAGACATTTTAATTTAATAATTAATTTGTACAAAAGCACTTTCAACTATGTTACCGTGGAATATTATATATAAATTCAAACATCATTATACATTAAACCCTATGTTCTGTCTTGCTGATAGTCTCCGTCCTTACCTTGCACTGATATTGTAATCTGTTGAGTTTTTACAAAGAAAAGGGATATAGACTGACATGCAAATTATATCTTATTACTTTCAGAGGATGGTCTTAGTCTCATGATAATCTTCAATTCCCTCTCATTTTACTTATTTTCTCTCACCTTGCTCTCCCAGCAAACACATATCTGATCTCAGTGCCTTCATGCAAGAGAGTTGAGGCTTTCAAATTGACTCACTGGTTAAATACAGTGGCACCTTTATCTTCCTCACATCTGCCTATAAGATGAAGCCTGAGTTCAACTTTGATAGTTCCAAATGGAGTTGGAAAGCAGCTTTACTATCACAATCAAAAAAAAAATGGAATTGGAAACATATTGCAAGTTAGCAGTGAGTTAAAATATATCAAATGAATATATTTATTCTGTTATTTCAAATATTGAGGCAGTTAGTCTTCGATGTTAAGAGCATTTTTATGTTTAATAAATCAATCTTTTGCATTAACCTTCAGAGTGGAGGACATTATAAGGGGACATTAATTTAAAACTGAAATGCAAAGAAATTCCTTCTCCCAGAGGGTAATCAATGTCTGGAATTCCCTACTGCAAAGAGTGGTGCAGTAATCTGTAAGTATTTAAAGTGGAGGGAAGAAGACTTCTGAAATATTAGCAAGTTGATGTTATGCTGAGCTGGTGTGAAAGTGCAATTAGGACTGATGTAGATCAGTCATGATCCTTTTAAATGTGAGACAGGTTTGAGGGGCTGATTGGTCTACTCTTGCTCTTAGTTCTTATGTTATAATAACCAGCTCTGATTTGCATTCTGCAAGTATTGATATTACCTGAAGCAATTGTCTTATTTCTTTAATACAATATTCTTTATTTACATTTTTTCCAAACATCAATGTTGAAGGACAAAGGTCAGAGAAATAAAAAATGGATTCGCTGCTTCAAAGGTGTGTGTATTCTATTTTGTGCTGCTTTGAGTGGATCCAATGGAGTGTTAGTTGACAATAAGGAAGTTGTGAATATTGGCTTAACATTGTTTAGACACTGTATCTGAATTGTTTCCCTTGGACGCCTTCCCATTTTTAAGGATGTACAGGGTGTGAGCGCCCTTGTCATGTAATATGGTCATTAAAGGGTACAAGAATAATGGTCAGACATTCTGCTAAATATTTGATAATATTTTATCTTTCTTAAGCAATACAAAATGTGATTATGTTTACCTTCATTCACTAATTTGGTGCCTGTGAAACAAACTACAAAACAGGGAAATAAGGAGTTGTATTCATATTTACTTTTACATACAATTAGTATAATATGTAGCATGAGCAAAAAGCAGAATAATCAATAATATTTATCATATATTTGTATATTTAGTAATAACAGCAACCAAATGGCTCACACAAGGAAAGAGTACAGATATACAATACAAAAAAGGAGAATGGATCTGAAGGAAAGAGATTCCACACAAGTTACAAATGGTCCTAATATGCACTAAACATACATTTAACAGCTTGAGTACTTCCAAAGATGAATATTTTATTAGTGATGGTGTTACATTTTAAACAGTCACCTGTCCTGAGAATTATATGAGTGACTGAATATTTGAAATAGAAAGTGACTCTTTTCATTTGAGTCATTGTGAAATATTTATGTTAGATATTATCTACTGCTGAGTAAAGCTTACATGAATTTAAATTACAAAAATATGTGCTTGGATTACAACTGTTGACAGAAGCACATTCTGTAAGATATACAATTCTGTTTCTGCTGTATTCATTGTGCTGTGTGTTTTAAAACTCTTTTCTTACGTCATGCCAAAATAGGAGAAATAGTACAAACAAGGATCAATTCAAGTATAGAAAATGTATAGTGGAAGCAAAAAATGGTTATAAAAGTTAAGAGGAACGAGGTAAGGCATAGTGACATAACTGAAACTAGAGTTACAGATAGAGGTAAACAAAGCTTTAGAGATTAGTTAGAGAAAGTAAATTCATTTAGAATTTACAGTGATTTAGTGATGGTGTTTAAGTTCCTCTATTGGAAAATGAAGGAATTGCCTTGGTTTTCACAGAAGATTAGAGAGGTGCAAGAGAAAGAGATAAAGACAAGACAACTGAACTGATCTGGAAAACTGGTGAAACTGAAAGTGAAAAATAAACTCTGGTTCTTGCTTGCAAGCATCCTAAAATGTTGAGAGATCATCAGGGAGGAAATATCATAGCTTTTATCATATTGAATTTTTCAATTATCTATGATATATGAATTTTTCAATTATCTTTTAGATATTGAAAGAATTGCATCTTTTTTATTTTTGTTTCTTTAAAAATAGTGAGCTACAAGGAGAAAAATCTGTTTGAAAAACAAAAACAGAATGGCTACATAATTTAACAGCAAGAAATTTGTTACCCATTGTGAGTTCTGTTTTTTTGTGGCTAAGGGCTCTTGCAATGTTTAGAAGTGAAGCTGTTTGATTTACAGCTAACTGAGCAATTGGGAATTGGAAACAAGTTATAGAGACATAGACACACAGAGAGAGAAAGACACAAAAGGGTATCCTGTTATGATCCCCGGCAGAAGCTGCCTGTTTTCTGCAGTAAAAAGCTTAACTTAAACTTGAAGCAAACCAGTTATCTTTTAAGCAATAACTGCTGTGAGCTGCAAGTTTTGATTTGATAAATCAGAGACATTTTTTAAGTGAATCAATGCTCTATACTTTATTACAAGCCAGTGGAAGCTTCCAGAGAAAGACAACTGAGCACCAAGTTCTAGGGTGTTCGATTTGGATCATCCAAATATCAAAACTGGGAGTATAGACCACTTAGACCACTGAACTAACCTTCCAGTTTTTTCCACCACAGTTAATAATCTATTTTCCCTGTGTGTGTGTGTATAAAGAAAGAGTTTATAAGTCTATGAGAGTTTTATTCACAATGTTATGTGTCAATGGCTTATATCCATTTACTTGTGTCAAAGAGTTCATGATGAATATGATATCTTGAAGAAGAACAGAGGATACTGCAGATACAGAATTTGAAAAGATATTTCAATAGGGTGCCAGATATAGAACTAAGGTATGTGGCAACAAAATAGGATAGAAAAGAGCAGAAAGCATAATAGTGGTCAATGGATATATTTTAGACTGGAAAATTGGTATACCTTGAGTTTAGCCTTACCACTTTTTAATATATATGTAAATAATTTATATGATAAAAAATAAAAGTATTGTTGCTGACAAAAATTAGGTATGTGAGATAAATATGGAGATTGCCCTAAAAAGAATCAAATTAATAGATAGATACTAAATCAATTCTGGAATGGAGTGTAAATGAGGTAATGTACACAACGTATTTAAACATTGAAAGGAGCAGAAGAACAGAGATATTGATACACAAGTCTTTAAAAATGGAAAGACAAGATGATACAACTATTTTTAAACAGTAGAACATGGGATCTTTGTGTTTTTATAAATAGGAATAAACTGTAGAAAAGCCAGTGAGTAATGTTAAATCTATGCTAAAAAAATCTACTTTGATGTATTTGTGTTCAGTTTTGAATGCCCTGCTTTAAGAAATGTGATCTGGATATTGAGAAGGTACAGAATATGGAGAAGATACAGAAGTGGGTACAACAAGATTTAGTAAAGATCAAGGACCAGAAAACTTGGAACCTCCCAAAACTGACGTTCATGGAAAATCTGATAAACTTGGGAGGATTGATTAAAAACATTCAAAATTGTAAACAACCTTTGGTTTGTAGAGGTATAAAGGAAAAATGATGTTGTCACCATAAAGGAATCTGTCCTCACTTGTTCTTGTTCCATTGTTGTGAAACTGAGCACTTGAATGTTCTCCTGCAACAAAGGGAAATAGATGTTTTACTTTCTTGTGAGCTTCATTGCCACAATCTCACTTTTGCCTTTATAAAAGCGAATGCATGAAAGCCCAGTACTTTTCAACAGTACCCACAACCACAGATATTTTATCATCTTTATCTCAGCAATATACCTCTGAAGAAAAGGTGAGAAAGGTTCATCTCAGAATTTGCTTCCCAGAATACAATGGTAAGGATTTGTATGTCACTGTCCTTGCACACTGAATTGAATCAGAAGAGTCCTATCATTTCTTGCTACAATTATAATTTACAATATGATCCATCTCTGGAAAACAACTTTCATCATAGACTTATGCAATATTTGTCCATGCCATTTTAATTTGAGACTGGAAGCCATGTACTTCTTGGTCAGCTAGCAAAAAGTATGTGGAGGTGCCCAGTTTAGGAATGGCTGTCAGACAAATGCTTATACTTACAAATGCAATCCCATGCAGGGTTTTAATTTTAAAGATCCACAAGTTTCCTGTGCTTACAAGTGGCTAGTTTATATTGTCCTGCATTATGTTCTGACTTGTGAAATCAACTTGTGATTAAATTTAGAAAATGAACCCATTCACAGCCTGGGTACTGTCTGTACTTAACTTCAAATTTGACTGTCATCTACTGTATATTTAGGATATTATTTAATCATTTAAATTAAATTGACAATGCATGACGTAGACTTCTATGCAGCTTTGACGTAGCCAACAGTCCCTACAGCTACATTTGAGTTGTTGTAGCAAGGCTACGTGTAAGCAAATCTTACATTTCTTTTCGTTGCTGAGAAAAAAAGAGGAGACAAAATGTTAACTTTGTATGGTGACCATTAGAGGTTGTACCTTTCTGCTTCTTTCTGGCTTGGTGCAGTTACTGACAGAGCTAGTTTGGAGTGAACCTGCACATGTCCAACTGTTGCAGTGAATCAACAGAATGGCTTTAACTACACGGAGTATTGTAGTGTCTGTATTACCACTGATCTTCAGTAACATGGAAGGAGTTCAGTTAGAAGTTGGAAAATACTGTTAAAATATAGTCATAACTGAAAGTCAGAGAGTAGAGTTATTTCCAGTCCCCTCTTTGGCCAACAAATTGAACTTTAATTGGTCCTAAGCACATAAACTGCTTGGGCATCAATTATATATTTCTTTTGCGCTTCCCAAAAATAGCTATCTTTCTTCCTGGTAAACAATTTGTTACTTGTAAATGATTCTCCCCCTACCAATGTCTGTCATACTCAGGCTGACTGCAGTAAAAATATCTCCAACTCACCTTAGATCTCTTCTTCTCCATTGTATCCTTTCCTGTCTCCAAGGAAGAATCACTACTTTTTTGATTGTATTAACTGATGGGCCTTCTGAATTATAAACACAAATACAGCAGATATGTCAGTGCTCGGGCAAAATAAGTTATGCTAAAGAAGTGGAAGTAGACAGAGAGAAAATTGAGTCAGAGGTTCATCTCAAAAATTCACAGGTTGCAAACCTTCTGACTGAACCTGAGCCAATGGCCAAGAGTGGGAAATGTAACCAGTGGAGAGAGTACAAATATTATAATGGGGTTGTCACCAGCAATGACAACTGGAGGCTGGCTGTTGTGGAGAGGTTTGGAAAAGGCAAGCTGAACCAGAAAGCTCAGCTGCTGAGAAGAGGGCCAAGAGAACAAGAGGCCAACGAATGGTGGACCTTCTCAATTCAATGTCTTCCTCTACAGCAAATGCACAGAAATTGCCATGCCAGAATGATACTCTTGAGCCACACCAGGCAATGTTTAACACAGAGCTGACCACGCTAGCACAAACCCATCATCTTCAGAGATTGAATACTGTTTTATGCAATGAGCTTGGATAGTGGACATCAGGATTGGGATATTGCAAAAACGTTTCCTAAGCCTTACTGTGACGGTTGATCTGCTCCAAACATAGTTAAAACAAATTATTGTTTCCATTTGGCTAACCTTGATTAATAGCAGTCATAGATTGCGATTCTTTGTGGTGTAGTTTGTTTTTAGCAATGAGCTAATTTCCTCCTCTTGTAGTCTAGTGTACGGAATATAAAAGTAACTTGAAAACCCATTAAATGGATATAAGAAAAATAGTCAAATGTTACTGTGGTAACCTTCCAACTTCCTGCCTATGCATAAAATGAGAGGTACACATCATTGGAAATAAACATCATGTCCTTCATAGGAAGGGCAGCTGATCAACATGGCTGGTTTTATACACAGGCTGCTAGTTGAAAATTTACTCTAATTTGTTCAGAAAATAATTGAAATTGGGAAAGCAGCCTGTGAGCAGGGAAGACCCTGGTTAAAGTCCAAACGTGGTTATAAATAGGCAGAATGACGTAGCTTCAGTTGCATAAATGATGTGAAGGCACAGTCCTAACTGGGGAGAAAGAGTGATAAATGAATCAGGAATGACGAAAGCCACTCTTTCCAGGAAGCCCTGTAGAGCCTTGTACAGTCTGTTAATTGTTTGCATACAGCCTCTCATACTACCAGTTTTGGACCAACACAATCTGAATGGAAAACAATGCTAGGAGTGTGTGATACACATGTACTTGCTAACTCTTGTTATTTATCTCCACAAATTAGATAGCTTGTCACTAGAACATAAAGCAGCTAAACATACTTACCAAAACGTACCTCATCCCTCATTGAAAGGAAGTTGCAAGACTGAGTGAGAACCACTAAAAAATCACCTGTAAAGTTATTACTTCAAGGTCACTTATGTTGGCTACAGATGCAGTGGGCGTGACATGCATGTCAGACAAATGACTTCCCAAAGTCTGTGAATAACAGGAAAAGGGACATTAGGGAGTCTGAGGGAATGTTTCAAGAATAACTTAAGCAAACTTCTAAAACATGAAATTCATTCATAAAACAGGAGTACTTATTCAGAGGTTATGCGATATGCTATGAAGTATGATGCTACACATTTCAAAGCAAACAGTATTAAGAGCAGTTGAAAGTCATCATTACAGAACCTTAAGTCAGCAACTATTGACAAATGTAAATACGTGGGCAACCAGTGCACTCCTGATATTGGTTTTCAGATCTTCTGAAGCAAGTACGCTGACTATAATGCTTTCCAAACTTTTTACACCATTGCAATTTTCATTTAAAGTGAGTTCTGTATAACAATATTATATATTGTGTTAAATAATATAATGAACTTGGCCTTAGTTATTTATTGTTTTCTGTGTAAGTACATCCTGTTTTGAAACATGGTAATAAAATTGTTAAATTACAGGACTAGCATTTGAAAGGGCTGGTCCAATTGTCAAGAGGCAGCTGGACAATTTAAATTCAATTAGTCAAAATTAATCTTTTAATCGAGGTTGCCCAAATGGAAACAATGATTTGTTTTAATAATATTTCAAGCAGATCATCCATCACAGTAAGACTTAGGAAATGGAATTGGACCAGCCATAAAAATATTGTGGCTACAAGAGCATGTCAGACGCTAGGAAGTCTGTGGTGAATAATTCACCACGTCTCCCCAGTACCTGTCTACCAGCTGTGAGGCATAGGTCAAGAGTGTGCCTGGATGAGTGCAGCTCTAATAATACTCAAGAAAAACAACAACAACCAGGACAAAGCAGCTTGCTTGATTGGCACCCCATTTACCAACTTCAGCATTCACTCCCTCCACCACTAGTGCACAGTGGCAGTGGTGTAAACCATCCATAAGGGTAACTCACCAAGGGGAACTTGCAGTCCATGGTGTTCCTATGCATCTGTACCACAGCCATTCTGATGGTACACAGTGTGGATTTGAATGGTGCTATCAGAGATGGTGGAGAAGCTTTGGAAAGACAGAAGGTGAGTTACTTACTACAGGATTCTTAGCCTTTGATTCCGTCTTGTAGCCACAGTATTTATATAGTTAATCCAGTTTCAATTCTGGCCCATGCTAAACACCAGGATGCTGATTTTATGGAGCTATCATTCTTCTGTCAGGTGAGCTGCTTCTGGAGGTAAGGCTAATGCTGGCATTTATCTCACAGTATATTGAAGAGGTCCATGGAATAATTTATGTCAATCATCAACTCTCAAGTTTGAAGTGCATGTTAATTACACAACACAAAACATAGGCCTACTATAAGAGCGGTAGGTTTTGACCTGCATATAATTCAGGACTCACCCAAGTTTGAACTGAATGTGCAAGAAAGGTAAGATAAATCAAGAGGTAGTGGTGAAATTTTGTTTGCAATATTTTTCCCCGGGTACAACAGAGTGTTACAAGGGGACATAAATTTAAGGTGAAGGGTGGAACAATATATTGTGTTATTCGGAAGTCAAGGAAGAAAACTAAATAGACAAACTCAGTAATTGCCTTTATTCTATCATACAGGTTTGCAAATACTGCTGGACCTGCAAAGGAGATGTTTTAGAACAAACAGAATTAGGGGAACCATTTCCCAATGTTTGAAAGGATAGAATATTGAGAAACTATTTCCAACTGCTGAGCCATCTGGAATAAAGACGTACAGGTAAAATGTTAAATGTAAGAGATTCAGAGAGTATGAGAAACCTCAAATAATTTCAAAAGATTAGATGATTTTCAAAAAGCTCAATGGGAATCAAATTATTTTCAGTGAATTTAAGATGTGACAGCTGAATTGAGGGTATTTTTTTTCCTTGACAGAAAATTACAGAAAACGCCCTGACAGAAGTGATTTTATTTCATTCCATAATACTAACAGCATGGGTTCAATTTCCACACTTGTTGAGGTTATCATGAAGGACTCTTCTTCTCAACCTTTCCCCTCATCTGAGGCATGGTGACCCTCAGGTTAAACCACCCCCAATTGTTTCTCTCCAATGAGATAGCAGCGTTATGGTCTGGTAGGACTATGTTTATTTTACCATAGCGAGTTTGTACAAATGAAAAGCACTGTGACAAAGAGAACTGTAAGTTTAACATAGGCTGTTAAAGTTCAGTTCCTGAGCTGAAATGGAAGCATGTTATTGTGTTGTAACAATGATGAGCATGGTACAGCTCAGCTGCACTTTTTTCTTTCAGAGGTAGCATGATGCAAATCTGTAAGTGACCTGTCGGTCTCTAAAGTGCCCTTTGTGCCCTAAGGTTTATGGGAAATCACAACTCAGCATTTGTGATAATACTGAAAACTCTCTGGATAATAGGAACTATTGGCCCTTTCCAACATAATATCCTCTTTACTTTTGTCCCATATTTTGAAAAGATAAACATTATTTATATAAAGACTGTAGAAAAATCTTTTCATTTTACTATAATTTTGATTGTGAATTGGGAAAAGGGCTGCTTTACAAAAAAGGATGAGGATTGTTGAACTTTTGAGAAGCAAGTTATTGAAAGACATTGCCCTTGGTGTTTAAACTTCTGCTTTATTCAAGCAGTGAGGGAAGATATTTGTAAATAACCAAGCTCTGTTAAAAAGTGAGATTCGGCTGGCTGTTTGTGAAGTCATGACCAGTTGTGGATGTTCAAGACCATCAGGCTGATAACAACTGTCTGCTTGGTTCCTAGGTAGCCAAATAGTTTGTGAACAATACTGGCAGAAGACTTTGGACAGCTAAAAGTGTTGATGGTGTGTACCTTTCTCCAGTAAAATACCTAAAACCTGAAGAAAGACAGTTTATTTTCTCTCACCACTGTTGTCAGCTCTTTCTTTAACCAATAAGTCAGAGACATTAAAGTTCAAGAAGCAGTAGCACCATGCCTCCTGTGAAGTAGTGAGAGAACTTGAAGAGAAAGATTAGACAATTGAAGGGCTCAGGAAATAAAAAGAAAACTCCATAAAATTTGGGAATTGGTACTACTGAAACATAACATCAATATTTTTTAAGCTGTCTGTATGTGTGTAGGGTTCAGGGAGGGGTGATGGTTTAGCAGGAGATGTAGTTTTAATTTTTATAATTATACGTTGACAGTTCATAGTTTACCTGAGTTAAGAATGTAATTATTCGCTATTTTTCAACTAAAACTTCATACACTGCGTGCATCATTAGCTGGGCGAGCATTTATTGCCCATCCCTAATTGAAAAGGTGGTAGTGAGCTGTCTTCTTGAATCGTTGATATCCATTTAATCTAGGTTTATCCACATGCTGTTAGGGACGGAGCTCCAGGATTTTGATCTAGTGATACTGAAGAAACAATTATATATTTCCAAGTCAGGATGGTGTGTGTATGGAGAGGAAATTGCAAGGATGGTCTTTGCATTTCTTTGATGCCCTTGTCTTTCTCAATGGTGGTAGTCATGTGTTTGGAAGGTGCTGTCTAAAAAATCTTGGTAAATTTCTGCAGTGAATATTTTAGGTGGTGCAGATTGTTGCTACTAAGCATCGGTGATGGAGGAAGTGGATATTTATGAATGCCAATCAATCCGGTTGCTTTGTTTTGGGTCGTGTCAAGCTTTTTGAGTGTGGTTGGAGCTGTACCCATTCAGGGAAGTGAGGAGTATTCTATCAAACGTCTGACTTGTGCCATGTAGATGATGGACTGGCTTTGGGGAGTCAGGAGGTGAGTTAATCACTGCAGAATTCCCAACCTCTGACCTGCTCCTATAATTACATATGGCTAGTTTAGTTCAGTTTCTATTTAGTGCTATCTCCAGAATATTGATACTTGGGAATTCAATTATGATAATACTATGGAACATCAAAGGGCAATGACTAGGTTCAGGGATGGTCAGTGCTTGGCACTTGTGTGAATCTCACCTATCACTTTTAAGCCCAATCTGAATATTGTCCTATTCTGCCTGCATTGAACATGGAACTGCTTCAGTGTCTGACTTAATTTATTTGCAGCTGTTCCCATTGTCTGTCTACCAATATACATCTTCCCAAGTGATGTAACTCGTTTATTTGTCTTGAGTTATGCAGCACAGAATCTGTTCAGTTTTGAAAGCAGTTAAAAACATTTCCCACCACAGTCACAGCTTTCCATCACTTCTACTGTCTGATACAAACATTTACTTCCAACTTTGTTAACCTCAGATGATTAAATTTTTGTTTAGAGTCAGCCATGATCTTACACTGCTCAGCAATATTTTCTACTGACTTGTCAGTAACATCGAGAGATTTATCTTTCCCAGGTCTTTGAATAATTTGTGAAATTCAATTCTGAATTTATTGTTTAGTTCTTGTCATTGATTTTGTCCACTTTGTAAATTAATTTCAGATCCATATATGTTATTTTGCATAATAAAACAAATTCTTAATTCTGATAATATATTGCATCTCAAAGATTTCTCTGTCTTTGTATTTCAGCAGTTCACTCCCTTTTTATCTTCAATTTGATCCTTTCTGTAGCATGGAATTGAATTGATGAAGCTTGCAATGTTATTTGATTGAGACTCAATGGTATTTTCAGAGCTTGCCAATTGTACTGCTTTATTCAACATTAGTTCTTGGATAGACTTGAGGGTGTCTGAAAGACTTTCCTCTAAAATTCTGATACAACAACAGAATAACCTCGATTAACTGAACAAAATGGGTAGGGAGTATTTTGTTCAGATAACTGATTGTTTGGATAAGGTAGAGATAGAGGACAGAGAAAGGTCAAGAAAAGAAAGGTACACGTTTTACACAGATCAGGATAATTAATGTCAGGAAGCAAAACCAAAAGCAGACACCAGGGAGAATTCACACACGAGGACTCCTTAAATTGTGCGAGGACCAAAAGGTGATCAGAGAATGTTGCGCAGTCGCAACTGTGTGTAATGATGCTGACGGTCTGCTTCCTGCCATCAGGCAATTGGAGGGCTCGCAGATGGAGTGAGGGTGTGCCCGCACGAGTGGGCTTGAGTGGCGGCTTCAGTTATAGCAACTGTTGCCTTGTGACTAAAGTGCCATAGTCCTGACAACTGCTACCCACCAACAACAGCAACTGAAGTGAACATTATTAGTATTATTATATATCTGGCACTCCTCTCAGCCCCAACCTGCCCTTACCGCCTGCTTCATACTACTCCATGAAAAGTCGCAAACCGTTGATAACCTTTGTTAACGGGGACTGGAGGAGGTGTCAATATCACCAGTGTCAGTAACACCTCTTTGATGTAACGTTTTCACGGGATCTTGAGATCTTGTTCAGATAATCCGAAATTCGGATAATTGATTTTCGGATAACTGAGGTTGTCTGTATATCCCTGATCAAGGTCGAAAGATGTAGGAGCAGCATTAAACTATTCAGCTTATTGAATCTGCTCCACCATTCATAGTTAATCCTCAACTCCACTTTCCTGCCTTATCCCCAAAATGCTTGATACCTTCATGAATGAAAAAATAAGTCATCCTTTAATGCTCTGTAACTACAACTGTCTGCCAAAGAAGCAAAGGAGCCAATGTCTTCACCAGGCTTTTGCTTACTTCAGTTAAATTTGCCTCACTCAATTGAATTCACTTCCTAACATCACAATAGGTGCTCTTCCATCCCAGGAACTGCAGCAATTCAAAAGGGCAGCTCCTTATCACACTTCTCCAGGGCAATTAGGGATGGGCAATTAATACTGTGATCAAATAAAAGAAACAACTAACTAATTCCTCTTGTGATGGCAAGGTGAGGAGTTGGGTTGAAGCATGATGACAGGCAGAAGGGAGTTTACAGAAGATTGTAGATTCCACATGAGGAACATTTGAGAAATCTGCAAATAATATCAGAGTTCTGCTGCATAAATTTACAGAAATCCTATGAACCACAGGAATAATGTATAATAAAGCGATTTCCTTTCAATCACCCAGTTCAGAATTTCCAAAGACTCAACATCAACACTTGCAATTTCCGCAAAGGGAGATTGTAATCCTTGCTCCAATGGCCTGGATGAATCAGTCACTGACAATTTATTACTTTTCTCTGCATTTTATGCTATCAGGAATGATCACAAGGCTATTAGCTAAGAGAGAAGCTTTCAAAGATCATAAACTACATGAGTTACACTTAGTCTATAACTGTCACCTCAACCCTCAGATCAATTCACTGCTCTAAATTCACTCCACAGTTAATGTTTGTCATTTCTATTTACAACATTAACTATTTAAAGTTTATCAGAAAGATCATTGTCTTTGTACGAGCAAGTTGTTTTTAATGTTTTAACTGTACTTCTTTCTGTTCACATTAAATTATGAAATTTTGAACCTGGAATCCAAGATACTGCCATGCGATCATTGTGACAAATATAAAGTGCACAGAAAAATAGGAGATAACTGTCCTTAATTAAACTGGCAAAAAGAGATAGCAAATGGAGCAGAGAATATTTTATTATATATGTGGGACTCCTTCCTTAACTGCTATATGAAAATTCATTATTTTGCATTGATAAGTGGGTTAGTTAGTTAGAGGTACAATTAGGTCAGATTGCATGTTAGGTCAGGTCAGAGATAATTGGGCAGTGGGGCATAGTCAGGTCTTGTTGGAGTGATAGTCAGATCATGGGGGTTAGTCAAGACTGATCTGGGAGGAAGTCGGGTGGTGGAATAGACAGATCTCTGTAGAAGAGTAATTGTGTTTTCAGGGTTTAATATAATCAGGAGAGTAATCAGGTCAGGGGCATTGGTTGGGTGTCAGGTGGGCATTTGGGGAGGGTCTTCAGGTCAGGTTGGTAGTTTGGTCACGGTATCAGCATGGTGAAGGGGTATCCAGGACATCAGGAGAGGGCCAGAGATGGTTAACCTCGAAGGGAAGAGTGATTGGGGCAGGTCAAGTCAAAGTCTTGGTTAGGGGTGGGGTTGAAAGAGATACTTGAGGAGATCAGGGAGTTTACCTGGGGAGTCAGGAATGTAGTCTGTGGGGGAGGTGAGATTGGGTTCCGTGGAAGTGACTGTAATTACCCAGGAATTA
Organism: Chiloscyllium plagiosum; assembly: GCF_004010195.1. Taxonomy (NCBI): domain Eukaryota; kingdom Metazoa; phylum Chordata; class Chondrichthyes; order Orectolobiformes; family Hemiscylliidae; genus Chiloscyllium; species Chiloscyllium plagiosum. The sequence goes on from NC_057732.1 coordinate 29,671,311, forward strand.
GATTAGATTTAAAACTGTCTAAACTGTCAGACAGTTATTCCGGGAAAATATCTGGAATAGCACCAGAGAACTATTGGAAATCTACAACTGTAGCTCAGAGTTAGAGAATGTAGCAAAATTCCCCAGGGAATGGGGATTTGCCCATTGGTAGTTCAAATTGACCAGGAAAATGCCAATGGAGATCAGCATGTCAGGATCATCTGTCTCAGGTCTCTGACCAGAGTTACTGGGCCAATATTGGTATTATTCTGATCTCTGAAGATTTTTTTTTGCAAGATTACACTCAAGATACAAGCCTGCAGCAAGCTTGAATCTGAGACATATGTCAAATAATGTTGGAATAAATAAACCTTCTTTACTGCTGCTCAGTGTGACAGGATGTTTCCTTTATGTCTGTTTGTCTTTTTCACCAGGCTCCAACACATTTGTAGATGTCACAAGTTACTCTAAGACTCAATTCCTGGGTTTCAACCTGCATCAAGAGATGATAAAGATTTATTTACATATGACATGTGCCACAAATACCCAGAATATTAAGTATGCATTTGATATAATGATCAAAGAAATCAGAAAGACTGGTCTAGCCTGAGTGCTTTTATTTCTGCTTGCCATTAAGTTTCCTTTAATTAATATTAATAATCATAAAATGGAGAAATTGCAAATACTTAACACTATGTACTTATAACTTTAGAGTGAATTATTGAAAGTTTATATATATTGCGTATTATAATATGGGCTTTTAAAACAAATTATAAATAATTTTAGACTCATGAGACCAGAAGACATAGGAGCAGAAATTAAGCCATCCAGCCCATCGAGTCTGCTCCGCTATTTAATCATGGCTGAGAAGTTTCTCAATGCCATTCTCCCACTTTCTCCCCATAACCCTTGATACTCAAGAACCTATCTGTCTCAGTTTTAAATATACTCAATTACCTTCGGTGGCAATGAATTCCATGGATTTACCACTCTCTAGCTAAAGAAGTTTCTCCTTATCTCCATTCCAAAAAGTCTTCCCTTTACTCTAAGGCTATGCCTGCGGATCCTAGTCTCTCCTACCAATGGAAACATCTTCCCAACATCTACTCTGTCCAGCCCATTCAGTATCCTGAATACTTCAACTAGATCCACCCTCATCCTTCTAAACTCCATTGAGTAGAAACCCAGAGTCCTCAAATGTTCCTCATATGTTAAGCTTTTCTTTCCTGGGACCATTCTCGTGAACCTCCTCTGAACACACGCCAGGGCCAGTACATCCTTCCTGAGACATGGGGCCAAAAACAGTGCACAATACTCCAAATGTGGTCTGACCAGTGCCTTACTGAGCCTCAGAAGTACATCCCTACATTTATATTCAAGTCCTTCCCTCTCAAGATAAACGCCATCACTGCATTTGTCTTTCTTATTATTGACTCAACCTGCAAGTTTACCTTGAGAGAATCTGGTCTAGAATGCCCCAGTCTCTTTGCATTTCAGACTTCAATTTTCTTCCCATTTAGAAAATAGTCCTACCAAAATGCATGACATCATACTTATCCATGTTGTACTCCATCTGCCATTTATTTGCCCATTCTCCTAATCTGTCCAAATCCTTCTGCAGCCTCCCTGCCTCCTCAAAACTACTTGACCCATTACCTATCTTTGTATCATCTGCAAACCTAGCCAGAATGCCCTTAGTTTCTTCATCTAGACAGTTAATGTATAAAGTAAAAGGTTGTGGTCTCAACACTGAGTCTTACAGATCATCACTTGCCACCAGCTACCATCCTGAGAAGGACCCCTTTATCCCCATTCTCTGCCAGACAGCCAAGTTTCTATTCATGCTAGCACCATGCCTTTGACACCATGGGCCCTTACCTTTCTCAGTAGCTTCCTGTGCGGCACCTTGTCAAAGGCCTTCTTGAAGTCCACGTAGATAACATACAAGGCAGGCAATTTGGAAGCTTTTTCTTTCATGATTGACTGTCACTTTTGTAGATAAGATTGATCTGCACTTATAAGTTATCACTTGCCATGAGGGACCTCAGACCATATCCTGTATTTTGATTACATCCCCTTCCGCCTCTCGTGATTAGAACAATGTCATCCAGGTGGACCTCATAGAATATAACTTCCATGATTGGGGTTGTTAACTTGGTCTAATCAGGGAGTCCTAGCTGACAGATGTAACAAGGGGTGTCAGGGGTTCTGTTCATTCTAGAAGCCAGTTCTGAGCTAGCTGGGTCAGTGCCATGAACTATGTACATGTAAATAAAGGATGACTTGGTGACAGAATACCAGCTTACGTGGAGTTATTTCATCCCCAGGTCTTGTTTGGATGCATTTGCTCTAAGTAGGACTAACCTATTTTCTACTACTAACACGTCCTATTATCATCCATTCTTCATCTCACTCATTTCTCTACTATCATAAGCAGTTCCTCTGCAGTTTACTCTGGGCAGCTCCACCTACTCCTCCTCCCACTTTGTTAAAAGTATAAAAACTGTCAATTTTTCAACCTTCTTCGGTTTCAAAGATGTCATATTGAACTTGAAATGTAACTCTGTCTCTCTCACCACAGATCTTGTCAGACCTGCTGAGTTTACCCAGCATTTTCAGTTTTGATTTATTTCAATCTTTATATATTTAATTGTTTCGCAATATGACAATTACAGGGGATCTTTTTTCTCTAATATGTGAAACTTATCATACAGGCTTAAGTCAAAATGGATTCTTTACATCTGACCATGTTGACTGTTTTTGATAAAATGTTAACTATGCTTCAGGTTGTTTCAGTTTATCGCATATTTGTTTCATCAGCCAACCTGTGGTCAGTGATTGCAATTTTAAGTCAGTGGTTTCCTTTTTAAAATCATGTCAATCCATCAGCCTCCCAGATTTGAAAATCATATGGTGAAATTTGAAAATCAATAGCCCATACTTACCACTATTGTAAAAACACAGAGCTGCTTGACTGAATCCACAATGGACATCTATTCATGCAAAGGATACACCGACAAGGTTAAAAAGAAAACATTTCCATGAAAACCAAACAACTACATCTACAGACTTCAGAACTGACCTGTTGACAGAATGGGACAAACTTTAAACAGTTGGCAAATTTCAAACCAGAAATTCCAGGTTTAAATCTCTTCTCATTATCTTCAATTGAATAGACTTAATTCATTTGCTTCATTATTTTCTGAGTGGCAGCCAGTGAACAATTGGGAACTGCAGGGATTAGTGCGTGGACCCCAGCTATTCATATTAACGCTTTAGATGAAGGAACTAAAAGTAATAACTTTTAGCGAGGTGTCATCTGCAAACTTGGAGGGATGGTGAACTGTGAGGAGAATGCAGAGAAGCTTCAATGCAATTTGAACAAGTTGAGTGAGGGACAAATGCATGGCAGATGAAGTATAATGTGGATAACTCTGAGGTCATCCACTTTGGTAGCAAAAATTGGAAGGTGGATCGTTATCTGAATGGTGATAGATTGGGAAAAGCAGAGATACAACAGAGTACATGGTAGGCCATTTAGCACTGAGATAATGAGAAAATTCTATACCCAGAAAGTGGTGAACCTGTGGAATTTTTTTCCACAGAAAGCAGTAAAGGCTAAAACATAGTATGTTTTCAAGAAGTAGATAGATACCATTCTTAGGGCTTAAGGGATCAAAGGTATGGGACAAAAGCAGGAATTGAGACAGAATGATCAACCATGATCATATTGAATGGTAGAGCAGGCTTGAAGGGTTGAACAGCTTATTCCTGTTTCTATTTCCTATGTTACTATGTAGATATTCATTTATAGGAGCAATGATAGATATTTCCAAAACCAAAACAGACAAAGGTATTTAAACATAAATGTTTTATTTTATGCAATAACAGTTACTAAATTCACAGATGAAGACATTTTATTTGCAGGGAGACAATAAGGTCTGCAGATGCAGGACATTAGAGTTGAGAGTGTGTTACTGAAAGAGCATAGCAGGTCAGGCAGCATCCGAGGAATCCTGATGAAGGGCTCCGGCCCGAAAAGTCAATTTTCCTGCTCCTCGGATGCTGCCTGACTTGCTGTGCTTTTCCAGTAATACACTCTCAACTCTAATTTTATTTGCAGTATATAGTAAGTCACTGATCCAAATAAATTGCTGTTAGACCTTTTTAAAATTGTGTCATTCTATTGCATGTCTCATTGCCACACCAATCTTTAGTTTATACCAATGCCATTGATACCTTAAGTATCACCTTAACTTTATAAGCCATTTTCAACAAAAAATAGATTAACATTGAAACTTGTTATTAACCAGCTGGTGACAAAAAAAAAACATGTAGCAATCACTTTTTTAACCTAAATATCAGTTGAATAAAATGATTTAAACATAAATGTAAATAAGATAATTTTAAACTCTTCATTCACTTTTGCTTGGCAAAGTTTCAGTCATTAAAGAAAGATGCACTTTTAGAGGTATATGCTTTCCTCATATACCTAATCTACTACCTTCCATGAAGAAGATCAGGTAGGCTGATTCGATACTGCACAGTTAATACCCCCCTTAGAGATTAAATGTTCTGACTGTAGTTATGATTTGCTGCAGAGATGGAAAAAAAGTATCATTCGTCACTTCTGTCACTCCAACATCATGCATGAACACACACAAATAATGCTTTTGTGAGGCAGTGACAAGTTATAACACAAATTGGATTATCAGGTAATGACATACTTGTCAATAAAGGAATTATCTCTTTAATCAGATAATGAGTTCTACTTTTCTAAAAGCCATTTACATTGCAGAGTATCAAAGGAAAGAAATTCTCCAATTGAGTGTAAAATCTAATTTATAACTAGCCAGTGCCAACTTGTCATAACAAGAAGAAAATTCAGTTTTTCCCCTTCCTTAAAGGAACTGATTTAATATGATTTCCCTTGTAGGTCGATTTATCTTCAGCTCACAGGATTCTTATTACTGTTGTGATACTACTGCATTATCAACTATTTCATGAAGCCGGTGGGTTTTATGTTTCAGAAATTGATTAAATTACTATGGTGAATGTTAAGATTGTGATAACAGACATGAAACACATTCTATTCATAGATTTTTACCATTTGGAAGCACTGCTGGCCATCCTAAACTCTGGTGGAGCAACCACTGCACACAATATAATTGTAGAAATTATAGCTGAGACAAAGGACACTTTATGCAGTTATTCTCCTGAAACTATTCATTTAAACATACTCCCCACCCATTCAACATCAATTCTTTGTTTTCAAACCATTTACCCAATTCTTAGTTAGATATTAAACAAAATACACAGCACTAAGATAGGCCATTCAACCCACCTTGCTGGTGTTTATGCTCCATTCCAATTTATTTATAGAACATAACGTTACTTGGGATCATTTACTCTGTTACAGGATCTACTTTAAAAGCTAACATTGATATAGCATTGCATGTTTTGAAAAGCTGCTAGGTGAAATATTCTTTTAACTTTCATCCATTTCCCTCTAATGCAATTATACTTTATGTTGATGATTGGGACACAGGTTATATTAAAGTTTTGCTATTTAAATTTTGAAAACCTACATTAAACCTCACTTTCATTTTCTCTACTCAGTTGAAAAATGCCATAATTTTAGCTTTTTTTTCATGTTATAAGCTATAATTTCTGGCACATTCCTAAGGATTTGTGGCTATAACTCTTGTTTTCTTTCTATAATAAGATGCCTAGAATAGTATGTAATATTCCAGCTGCAGTCTAACCAATGTTTTGCACAGACTTAATGTCACATCCCATGTTCAATTTAAATGGACCATTCAAAAGAAAAGATAAAAGCAAACTGTTTTACAATTTATCTTCTCTTTGAAAGAAGGTACAGATGTTTTTCATAAATCAAATTCTAGGAGGATAGTTAGTGACCAGGCTGGGGAAAATGGAAGGCAATGGATTCACCTCTTTCAACAGAGGAGTTTCAGCTAAAGGTGAAATCATAAGTCTTCCATGTACATGCAGGTCTCAGGCAAGCAACAATCAAGAATAGAAAAACATCTGGCTGGATTTTCCCACTTGAAGTCAAAGTGTTTTATTGAGTGAGTTCCAAGCACCTGGTCTGCCATGGCTGACCGTGACTTTTCACAAGATGATAGTCTACTGTCTTCACTAAGAGCATGAACAGGAAAGGAAGTTGGCATACTACCTGGCTGGTAGAGGACTGGAGGTCTGTATGAACAAGATGGGTCAAATGGCCCTCTTCTATCATTTCTATGGATCCAGGGCTTGTAGGGAAGGGGGCATTACTTTAATTTGCTGATAACCAAAGGAATCTATGACAGCAGACCCAGCCAACATGGGTTGAAATGGTAGCCCAGATCAGTGCTGTGTCCTGTGTAAAACACAGTGCACAATAGTGCAGGATGGTCAATGATCTATGCTCCGCTGGAATATGTGCCACCATTTATCCTCACATTCACAGGCCACTACTGACTCCAACACTGCCGATCCATATACTTTCCACAAAGCCTCATGGATTACACACTCACCATTGCATGCAGTATGTTCACTGAATGGCTCTCACCCACTTCATCCTCCTACACTCCTAACTCTTCATTCCCTCCTGTTCCCACTTTGTCTTCACACTCCTGATCCCTTTAGACCTAAGAACTATGTATAACCTCTCCTTGAAAACATTAGATGATTTGGCCTCAACCGCTTTCTGTGTCAGCAAAATTCATAAGTTCACCACTCTCTTGGTGAAGAAATTTCTCCTAATCTCAATTCTTAATGCTCTATTCATTTAGGGTGTAGGTTTGCTCGCTGAGCTGGCGGTTTGATATCTAGACGTTTCATTACCTGGCTAGGTAACATCATCAGTGGCGACCTCTAATATATAAATAGAAAGCAGGAGACACCAGCTTCGCTTCACTTGGAGGTCGCCACTGATGATGTTACCTAGCCAGGTAATGAAACGTCTGGATATCAAACCGCCAGCTCAGCGAGCAAACCTACACCCTAAACCTCAACTTGAGCTACAAACCTTCACAAACCTTGCTGTATTCATTATCCTTAAATTGTGACTCCTGAGTTGGGACTCCCTGGTCATCAGGAACATCCTGATTCTGATTTGGAATCTTTCATTCTTGCTGGGTTTTTTTCCTCAAATTTCACACAATTGCTCACACCACACCAGGGAGGGGAAAATTCTGCCAGAAAGGACACAGGGATATGTCACAAACCCATTAATAGTTGTGTGTCAATCTTTCACAATAGTTCTAGCATAATGAAGAACTAAAGAATAACACTGTTAGTGCTGCTGTGAGCAAGAAAGGAGAAATAAAAAACATGTTGGAAGCATTAAAAAAATGGTAGAATAGAAAAGGTTTTTCACTGAAAATCTTTATTTATTAATGACAAAATATCACAGGTAGGGAAATACGCTAGTTGTGGGTGGTTGGAGGTGGGCGAGCATGTGACCAAACCTCCAATATGACCATTCAAATACTTTTGACAAACCCAATTTCAAAATAAACCCAAAAAAAGGCAGGTGCTGGCATTTTAATGGTCAGCTTCTGTGGAAAGAATGGGTAAACGTATACAACTATTTCTTTTTGATAGTTTAGTGGTGAGCAGCAACAGAGATCATCAAAATCCATAATTTTGCAGCAATAACTTGTGGCCAATTTCACTATGATATTAATTAGTAGGAGCTATTTTTGTTTAAATGCTACATTTGTTTGAGGTGGATGATAAATTTTATTTTTGAGTCACAAAACCCAAAGTCTTGACCAGCCCGAAGATAAAAATAAGACACATTTTATTGTTCAACTAATAATAGATTTGACAAATCTGCTTGCTTGCTCTGCAAGCTTAAAATATACAAGTGATGCTTTCAGATATATTTAGCACCAAAGCAGCACACGAATGTAAACTGTGCGAATGAAATTTCTTACCGTGACTGTTCACCAACCACTCCATTAGTTTTAACACTATACAGAGTGATACCACTTTATCATAAATACATTTTGTATTAAGATAATATGTAATATATAAATTTATGTAATTTTTGACATTGCCAGTAATATTACTCAGCCATGCTATTGATAATAAATGTTATATAGATATAACTTTTACTGGAGTATAGTTTTGTTGTATAATTGTTGTATAACTTGAAAAATGAGATATCATTAACCAAAGACAATACCATTCTGATAAAATGTGTGATAACGTGGATTTAGTTATCAGCTCTATGCCACCCATTTCCCAGAATTCCAACTATATGCTTCACAAACCAATGGTTTGTAAGTTAGAGGAAAGAAATGGAAAATGCTGCCTGATATGATGATAGAAATTATCTCTTTGTCTATAATTGCACAGAGTGATTCACTATGCAGAAAATTTTAAAAAGGAGTTTCTCAATCATACCGATTTCGATAGGAGAATTACGACTTTCTACCCACTGAGATATTACATCTCGTCTGTGGCTATATGAAGGATGGGGTTTGAAGTCAACGTCTCCACTCAAAAGAGGAATAAGAAAGATTTATTGACAGGAAAAAAAATAAAAGAGAGGGTGTGCTATGTAAAAAGAATGCAAAAGAGGGTAAAAAGAATACACTAGGTTCAGGCTTTGGAAGGGATAAGGAATTTACAGAAACAGAGCATGTGTGAGACTAAGCTCAGTACAGAAGAAGAGTTGAAAGTTCTATAGAGAGAGAAATATAAAGGTAGATAGATTGCCAAAACAGAAGAATAAACAGGACGAATTAGAGGAAAGAATTAGACCTCTGGGAATAAGTAGCAAGAAATAGGAGAGGGACATAAATTTACTTTTTTTTTACATGAGCATTTCCCTGATATATTAATGAGTTTCAGTTTTTTTGAAAGAAAGAAAGCATCATGTCAATGAATTGTGACAATAATGTGATCTTTATCGTGGCTTCTTGCTTGAGGCAATGGACTTTTGCATCTTGAAGATGTTCGTTATTCATTTTTGCTGACATCCTGTTTCTGGCTTTCTTTTTTTTAACAGTATTCACAGCTGAGTTTATGCCAAGCAGGTACCTCATTAATGTAATCTACTCCTGGGCTTTGGGGATGTAATACTGATAAACAAGTGCCCCAGGAGGCCTCTGACAGCAGCCTGTTTATTAATCCTTATGATCTTAGCAAGCATTTTGTCACTGCTGAGGAAGTACAGATTAGCAAATGTCATTGCTCTAGAGAACTGTGTATTCAAACAACAGCTCCTTAATATAATATTCATTGTTAAGGATCTGAAGATCAGTCACACACTAAGCACACACTGCAGCAGTCTATTTATTTTCAAGGAGTTTAACTCCACAAGTATCAATACTTAAAACAGTAGTCTATAATTCTATCACATTGCTGTCTATGCTAGATAGAAGAGGAGGCCATTTGACCATCCAAGCCTCCTCCTCCGCCATTCAATATGATCATGACCATTGCCACCAAATTATTTTTAAAATGAAGTAAGTTTTTATCTTCACCACAGAGACAGAAAAATCCTCAACAGTTGTCCTGTTCGTTCATCATCACATTGGTATTAATGGGAAGGAAGTTAAAGGTGAAAAGTCTAGAAAACAGTCAATTTAATGACAGGGCTGCAAAGAAGAAATTTGCCCCCAACAATTCTACAAGAAGGATTCTGGGTAATCCAAGAAGGAGGATGGGAAAATTGTGGCTGTAGGAGCTGCTCCTTTTTTAGGGTATTTTCAGAGTTGGGGCTGATTTCCTCAAATTCTAGGAACAAAGTAATTACTGTTTAATGAGCTGTTGCATTATTTTGGAAAAAGCATCTGAATAGATATCTGAATACAAAGAGTTTATGGGTCAAGTGCTGGAAAATGGGACTAGATTTATTTATGATATCTGGTCGGCATGGACGAATTGGGCAGAACGGTCTATTTCCATGCTACTACATCTCTATAAATTGTCTTTTACAGGGTGGTGAATAGCACAAACAACTTTGACGACTACTAAGGAAAGAACTAGGATTTAAAAAAGACAACTGCCACAGGTGATTGACACAATAGGATGGGAATTATTATTAGCAGATCTTTTTGCATGATAAAAGAATGTGTACCATTCCTAGAAAGGATAATGATAAGATCAACTTCATTTGAAACAGGAATGATTTGTCCTTTTGTACAAAATCAAAGATGTCGTATCTTTGACAACAAGAATTCAGGTAAGGTTTGTGAAAGTTTGTAGCTCAGGTTGAGGTTTAGGGTGTAAGTTGGCTGGCTGAGTTGTAGGTTTGATATCCAGACGTTTCATTACCTGGCTAGGTAACATCATCAGTGGCGACATTGGCTTTCTCTATGTAGTCCCTTCTGTTCAGGATGACTGTGAGCCGACCTTTGTCTGCAGGTAATATAACGATGTTTTTGTCTTTTTTGAGGTTTTCTAGGGCTTTCTTTTCTTGTGTGTTCAGTTTGTTTCCGTCCCTCTTTTGGCTCAGAGTAGGTGCAACTGTCTGTCTGATCATTTGTTGTGTTTCTTCCGTGAGATTGTTGTCCTTCAATGTGGTTTCTAATGCCGCTAGGAAATCCTTCTTGTCATCACAAAACGAAACAAGATAGAAGAGACATTTAACATCATCAACAACACCCTCACAGGCATAAAGTTCACCAAGGAGGAAGAAACCAACAACAAACTCACATTCCTGGACGTCACAGTTGAAGGAAAGGACAACGGAGAACTACAAACCTGCATATGCAGAAAACCGACAAACACTGACCAAATACTTAACTACACCAGCAACCATCCCAACACACACAAACAAAGCTGTATCAGAACACTATTCCAACGAGCCACCACACACTGCAGCACAGACAAACTTCGGAAAACAGAGGCGAACCACCTATACAACGTAATCAAGAAGAACGGATACTCAAAAAACACAGTGCGCAGATTCCTCAAGAACAAACCACAACAAGCAGACCAAACACAGCCAGAAACCCTAACCACCTTACCATACATCAAAGAAGTTTCAGAAATGACAGCCAGACTACTGAGACCCTTCGGAATCCTAGTAGCATACAAACCCACCAACACTCTCAAACAAAAACTAACAAACTTAAAATACCCAGTACAACCCATGGACAAAACCAACGTCATCTACAAAATTCCATGCAAGGACTGCCACAAACACTCGTAGGACAAACAGGAAGAAAGGTAGCCACCAGGATACACGAACACCAGCTAGCCACAAAAAGACACGACCCTCTCTCCCTCATAGCCCTACACACGGAAACAACCACCATTTCGACTGGGACAACACATCTATCCTGGGACAGGATAAGCAAAGACATGCCAGAGAATTCCTGGAGGCCTGGCACTCCAACCACAACACCATAAACAAACACATAGATCTAGATACCATCTATCAACCCTTCAGAAAACGAACAGGAAATGACATCACCACAAACCCCAGGAACCCCATCCAGGACAAACATATAAATAGAAAGCAGGAGACAACAGCTTCGCATCATTTGGAGGTCACCACTAATGATGTTACCTAGCCAGGTAATGAAACGTCTGGATATTAAACCTACAGCTCAGCGAGCAAACCTACACCCTAAAGAATTCAGGTGATATGTGTACATTATCCCATGCGTGTTTCCAGAGCCAGTCTAGTTTATTCATTGTGAAAGAGCTCTTGGTACATATGTCTTTATCGAGAGGTCACTGTGGCTCATATCCTGTTTCAGAATTTATAGTCTTAAGTAGCTGAATTGAGCAGACATCCTGATTTTTCTTTCTTAAACATTGGAAGTCATCAAGCTGCTATAAAAGAATTTTGCCCAGTACTAACAATGACCACCTTTCAATCCAATATACTAAAAATGTAGGGCATTTACAACCTTATCCAACTTAAGCTGTCCCAGAATGTTTTCAAATCTTACCACAGACGCCCACAAGACAATGAAGCAGCCTTTAACTTCCACCCATAACAAGAAGCATTACTTCTCTCAATCTAATCTGCATTCAAACCAACAGAAATGTTTTGTAAAAGGATTGAAGCACTGCTCTACTGCTTTATTGAGTTAGATATAGGAGACAAAGAATACACCCAACAGCTGAAAGCAGTCACTCTTCAGAACTTGCTCTCATATGCTTCATTAACAGCTAACCTAGCTCTCTAAGGAATGCCAAATAGAGAATTACTGACAGAGCTTTCTAAAATGTACTAGCTGAAATATTCTAGAACAAACAAGGTAAAAAAGCCAAAAACATAACATGCATCGTATTGACTTTTGAGTATTTTTGTCACTGACCATTTTTACTGTTATTGCTTGACAAGACATCCAATAACAGTAATGACAGGAGATGGACTTCAGACACTAACTATCCTACATGGAGTAAGGTGCTCTCCAAATCTGAAGAACCAGTGAGAATAGGGTGTCAGAGATTGTTAAATAGGGGGTTTACACCTAGAATACAATTCACTAACAACTTTTGCTGCTTCTCCTTCTATCCTATTCTCTAACTCACCACCATCAATTAAAAATATAAGTAATTCATTTACCCTGGTACAACTGGGGCATACACATGGGATGAAAGGAGACGCAGAAGCATTTTGAAAAAAGCTTTATTTAAACAAAAGAAAACTTTACATTTTAAAAAGCCTACAAGTTAATCAAATTGAGTCACTAAACAAGACCCAGTTAACATATTATATATGGCCAATTATACTGTTCAGCAAATCTTAATACCCACGTTGCTGTTTAAATTTCATTTGTTCCTGACTGAGCAATGTTGATTTTGTTTTTACTTGAAGGCCAGCAGTTGATTTAACAGCAAGGGTGGGGGGTTGTGGGGGTGGGGGTGCGGGAGCAGAAAAGGAAATGTTCTACAAGTTTCAATGATTGTTGGGTCTACAGAAGGCTGTAGAAGCACAAGCACTTAGTGACAAATAACAACTTCAGAATTTCTGCACTAATCTGAGTACTTAGCTTGGGATTGTGATGTTGCAACCGCTTTAAAATCTATTTATCTCAGTCTTTAATACATTCAATGATAGCTTATCCATACCTTTCCAAAGTGGAGAATTCTATAGGTTAATAACTATTTGAGTAAAGAAATCTTCCCTCATCTCGGTCTAAATTATCAACTCTTTATTCTGAGATATGTGCTCCCATATATTGGATTCACGAGCCACTGTCTACTCTGTCAATCTCCTTTAGAATTTTGACTATTAAATGAAATCTCCTCTCATTCTGATAAATTCCAGAGAATATAGGCCAGATTTACTCAGTTGCTCATCATGGGATAGCCCTTTGATGCACTGCCTACAATGTAAGTATTTCCTACCTGGAGGTCAAATCTGCACATATTATTCTAGTTGTGGTCTCACCAAGTCTTGTACAAGAATATACGAAACTATAATTACACTGATTAAGAGTGGAAGTAGAGTATTTGGTCCCTTCATCCTGTTCTACCATTTGATAAGATCCTGATTGAGGCCTCAAATTCACTTTCCTGCTTTCCACCCAATAACACTTAACTCATTTGTAAATCAAGTATCTATTTCACTCAGCACTGAATATATTCAATGACCCTGCCCCCACTGCTCTCTGAGGAAGTGAATTCCACAAGGTAATAACCCTCGAATGTTTTTCTATTTAATCTGCATCCCCTAGTTCTAGTCTAACCTATAGTGGAAACATCCTCTCAACGTGTACCCTGTTAAGTCCCCTCAATTTTTATATGTTTATAAAAGGCCACTTCTCATTCCTGTAAAATTGCAATGAGTGTAGGCCTAACCTTTTCAGCCTTTCCTCATAAGAAAACTCCTTTGTACAAAGAGTTAAGTTAATGGAATTTACCTGATGTAATGTTATCCTTTTTTGTAAGTAAAGAGACCAACACTATACAGGGTGCTCAAGATATGGCCCTGTACAACTTTAGCAAAAATGCTTCCCTACTTTTATGTTGAATTCTCCTTGTATTAAACACCAACAATGCATTTGAATTCTTAATCACTTGCTGTACTTCAATGCTAATGTTTTGTAGCTCATGCTTCAGGATCCCCAAGTGCTTCTCTAGCACCAAGTTTTGCAAATTCTAGTTATTTAAGTAGTATACTACTTTTCTTTTCTACCCACTGAAGTGCATAAGTTCACATTTTCTCAAATTACACATCATCTGCCAAATTGTGTCCACTCACTTACCCTACCTATAATCCATCAGTAAGCTCTTTATGTCTTCTTGACAATTTACTTTCCCAGCTCTTTCTGAGTCATCTGCAAATTTAACCACCAAAGATTTGGTCACTTCATCATGGGTTGTAAATGTTGAGGCCACAGCACTGTTCCCTGTGGCACTCCACCAGTCACATCTTACCAACCTAAACATGAACCTATTAGCCCGGCTCTCTGCTTTCTGTTAGTTCATTAACCTTGTATCCATGCTAATATGTTTCACTGTATACATGAACTCTCAGTATACAAATTCATCTTTCATGTGGCATCCTATCTAATGTCTTTTGGAAATCCAAGCATACCAGATCTACCGATTCCCCTCTTTCCACAACGCTTGTATCTTTACCAGAGTACTCATATAAATCAGTCAAATGTGACTTCCTTTTCACAAAACTCTATTGACTCTGCTGGATCACATTATGATTTTCTAAATGTCCTGCTATACCCTCCTTAAATGCCGAAATCTTTTAATTTTGGGAGAGGCTTCTAACTAAACTAGGGCCACTAGATCCTTGGTACTTTGAGAAAGCCCTGATATCAGCACATCCACAGAGCTAAATTGGAGGGGTCCTGCACATTTCAGAACCTCCAGTCTCAGGATGATAAGGAAACAAACTGTGACATTGTCAGGTTCACAGTGATAACAAATAACCCAGAGCTACTGAGAACATGAAATGGGACACCTGCAGAGCATGAGCTCTGTTTATTTATAAGGATGTGAGATGTAGGAGTTAAGATAGTCAGTAACAAGTGAAAACACTGTAATAAAATGAAAGAATTAAAATTATAAATTGCTATTCTGATTGTGTTTTGGGTAAAGACATTGGTGCATTTTTACAAATTGAATGTCTAGTATATGATTGTAAGTAAAGTCTGTAATAGTTATACCCAAGACATGAACTGGTTTTTAGATTACCACAACAAACCCCTCCAGTCCCTGATAGTTCTTGTCTCTTCCTTAATGATGGACAGTGTTCACACCCAACCCCTTTTCAGGTAGTGCTCAACACCCACACCACAACAGCTCCATGTTCCAGGTTTAATTTGAGCATGCCATTAGTGATCCTCTTAGTATATTCCAAAGCTGATGTATAGTTCATTAGTTTGATCATGGACAGCACAGCATGTAAATTATGCATCAATTAATGTCACTGGAGACAATTCTCATCTTTCAAATAGGGAAGAATTAGTAATCATCCCAATAGGGCGATAACATCCTATAGCCAGAGGACATGAGAGTGAAGCCAATTTGGGTCCAGCATTGGCGATATATGTGTGATTTTGGTTTGGGCTAATTCTCTCTCTCTCTCTCCTTGTCTGAAGCACCTGCTGTGTACCTACCCTAGATACATCAGTCAATATTGAGAACCTGGCATTGGAGCAAAAAAGTCGAGATATGTTGTCAAGCAGTCAATTTCAGGTTTCCCTTTGTGAAGGTATCAAGCAATAAGTCCATTGTCTAGTGTTTCAAATTAGAGTCTATTTCAGAGCTTCCCAAATGTTTTCCTTCTGCAGCCCGCATTTTGAAGGTTAAAAATTGTTACATTATATGTGAGGACAGTGCAAAGGGTGTCGTTGCGAGGGCAAGGGAGCAGAGATCCACAGTGGCCATCATTGCCTTGGAACTCACAACACCAAAATTTCAGCTTGGAACAGCACTTGAGGTTCTGCCCTATTTTAAGAAGCTCTGGTCTAATTTATACCAACATTGCACTCTTATCAAGTAGACAAGTAATGTCCTTGGCTAACCTTCAGATGGTCAGGAAAAGAACAGACACAATATGACCCACAATCTATCTATCTGTCAGTATACAGAGAAGATGAACATATGAGGGAAAACTAATTTTGTCTTTCATTTTGGAAGCCTCAGTTTTTCAGTTTTATTACAAACTGGCAACTCAGATAAATCTTTCCTCTCGATATGCTTTGGATGCAGAGCCCGAAAGTGGTATAGGAAACATGTCTTTATCCATTTTGTCTGATTATAAGAAGGTAGATTGCTAGCAACTAATTACAAGCTGCCTAAAAATAGATTAGCATTTTACTATAATTTTCTTATGACAGTCCCACTTAGGTCATATGCAGCTGTGTTCTGTAAAGATGTTTGTATTTATGCACAAAATCAACATAAAAAGCAATGATCCAACACCTAATTTATTCAGACACACTCCAATGAATAAATATTCTGATGTTATTTGGATTTTTCTAATTGTTCAGCATGACTTACAGATTCAATATTCATTAATCACAATTTTAGGCTTATTAAAGTGAATGGCTGAACAGTAGAGAGTGGATGCCAAATATCTGACTTGCTTTCCCATGCGTGGTGGCCCAGCACAACAACTTTAAAGTTCTACTCCTGTTTTCAAATCCTTCCCTTGTCTTACAAAACTGAATTACTGACTTCCCTTCAATCCCACAATCCACCCTCCCACACTCTCTTTCTCAAACCCAGGCCTCTTGCATTCTTCTGTCCCCATGTTCTATTGCTGGCTTCCAGAGCTCCGGCTGCCTTTGTTGCAGATGTCGAATTCTCTCCCTCAATCGTTCTGTCTCTCCATCTCCCTTTCTATCTTCAAGTTCCTTCTTTAAAGTCCACCAACTTAATCAAGTTTATCATTATCAATTCTACAGCTCATCTTTGGCTCAGCATCAGTTTCTTTCCTTAATCTTTAGTGAGGTCCTACAAGAGTTTTTTTAATGCTAAGTATGCCATAGGAATACAAGTTACTGATGTTAATGGTGTTACTGTACAGTGGGACTCTCATATAGAGGCTGCCATAATTTCTTAGAATTGTTAGTTTAAAGGACAATTCATAAAATAGGGTAAAAGCCAGAAAGGTTCAGACCACCCTGCAGCATGAAGGACATGTTAAATCCTTTCTAAACAATCTGCTCAGTGATGTTATTAAGTACGTCTGAAGCAGGTGGGACTTGAATCTGGCCCTTCTGGTCCAGAGTAGGGACACTACCATTATGCCTCAAGACTCTCTGGACCCATGTGAACGTCTGCGATTTCGATTAAGTCAACAGCCATTTTCTAACAAGGCATTGGTCCAAATTATTTTTATGTCACAGCTAGTGTTCAATGCAGTTTGGCTCTCTCCAACAGTTTTGTACATAACAAGGGCTTGTTTGAAGAAAATCAATGAAACTGTCGCCAAGTTGAAATACAGTTCAGTGTTAATTGGCAAAGCTGACAATTACATGACTTGTAACAAGGTATAAACTGAAAACAAAAATGAATGTATAATTTCATTCACAGTTGCCATGATATAACTATAGGAGGAAGTGGGCCAGATCTTCTGATCCATAGTGATGCTACACACATCAATTCTGACAGCAGAGACCATTGTGGCCTACTGTTTTTTGCATTTGGGACTTTGGATTTTGACTGGAATAATGAAGTATTGGTGCAGCCATCCAGGGAAAATACTGGCAAAGTGAAGCAGCAGAGAAGTTATACCCCACCAAACACCTCCCCTTTTACAGCATCAACTGCCTTATTCAGGTAAGATTTCAAAGATCCCACGCCTTCCACTCAGTTAGTAAACTGGTACCACATCCACCATCTTCAACATTCATTCCTTTCATCACTGACGCACAGTTGCAGCAGTGTGTACCAACTATAAGAATGTGGTAATTCATCTGACAGCATCTTCCAAAGCTGTGACCTTCACCATGCAGAAGGACAAGGGCGACAGCATCTGCAAGTTCCCCTCCAAGTCACACACCATCCTGACTTGGAACTTTTATTTTTATTTATTCATGGGCTGTGGGCTTTGCTGGCTGGGCCAGCGCTTACTGCCCATCCCTAGTTGCCCTTGTGGATGTGGTCATGAGCTGCATTCTGGAACTATTGCAATCTATTTGGTGTAGGTGTACATACAGTGCTGTTAGGGAGGGAGTTCCAGCATTTGACACCAAACAGTGATTATACTTCCAAGTCAGGATGGTGAGTGGCTTGTAAGGTAACTTGCAGGTGATGGTGTTTCCATGATGACTTGTAGCATTCAGAGTAATAGAGAATCCTTACCATAACACAGACGTGAGAAGGGAATAGTTCTTTGACCATGCTTTTCACATATAAATGCTTGAAGGCTGATATGCAAAAAAATATTCAGTCTGTTCAGAGAATTGCCTGCTCAATCACAGCAGGCCACCCCTGCAAATTATGTTCCAAACTACAGACACATTTTGGGCATTTCCCTTTAAAGAATATACAAAGATAGGGGTTAAAATGCCAATTTCAATTAAACTGGAGTATGCTAGTGGGTCTATTCTCTGACAGACTGAATATTTTTGTGCACATCAGCCCTTAAGCATTTATATGTGTTGTTAATTCTCCATGTGATTAGTAATGAATAAACACATTTTGTTTTAAGTCAAGAAAGCATGGTTAAATTGGCTCAGTTTTAAACATAAGTTAATTTGGATCTGGGAGAAAGGTATTTACAGGGAAAGCATTTATTTTAAATTAACCTCGTTGCAGCCAGCTGGCAGGGTGGATGAATAAAAGAAAGGGAACCAATTTATTCCTCTTTATCTCGGAGCATAAGAGTGCGGAGGTGTAACAAATTGGAGAAGCTTGTCTGGAATCTTGACAACATGTTAAAACTCCATTTTGTTCAGCCTCACTTCTATCACTGCAAGGGCATCACACTCTTTACTGTTAACTTGTGAAATAAATCACTGAAAAAGGTCAAATCAAAGTTGAGCTATGATGGTTTCAGTCCCAGCTTCGAATGCACTATGATGACACAGCCAAGGACATCCAAATTAAGCTAAAACCTGTGCCTTTCCTAAGTATCCAACATTCTATATTTGCATCCTACTTTTACTTTCAAATATTTCTTATTTACATAACTTATTCAGCTGTGGAAATGGGAATGTTTTTCCTGTTCTACTTTATAAACAGGACTAACACAGTTGATGCTTTCAAATGGCATATTTTAATAATTTGTCACAAGACTAATTTAAATTTCAATCGGCGTTGAGAAATTGGAAGGACATAAATAAATATTTAAACTATGAAGTCAGGGATATTTTTGCATTCAATGCTAATCATGCTGTGGTATTTAAATAAATATTAGCTTCACAATTGTAATAGTGAGACTGATGCACTGTACATTGGAAACCACCATATAGAGTCATAGAGTCACAGAGACGTACAGAATGGAAACAGACCCTTCGGCCCAACTCGTTAATCCCAACCCGATATCCTAGATTAATCTAGTCCTATTTTCCAGTATTTAGCCCATATCCCTCTAAACACTTCCTATTCATATACTCTCCAGATGCCTCTTAAATGTTGTAATTGTACTAGCCCCCACACTTCCTCTGGCAGCTCATTCCATACACGCACCACTGTTTGTGTGAACTTTAGAAACGGTCACAAGTTTAAGTCTCCTTTGCTTCATCTCAGATAATTTCTAATTTCAGGTGTGGGAGCTGCTGAGCAGTTACTCATGCAATTCATACCATCAGGATGCAGGAATGTGGGGGAGCACAGATGGTGATAATCATGTCTTTCAGAGGTCTGACAATAGAGAATCCAATGACTCTGGTGTCTGCAGTACTTAATCTGCTGCCACAAAAATGAAATACAAAGAAAATAGTAGAATATAAATGCCACTAATCCCCTCCCCCTCACCACCCCCCACATTGGGGTAAATTAAAAGGTATGATTTTAAAATAAACTACTGTTTAAGTGTAATGTATGAGGTGGAACACTGGCATAGAGACCTGGAGCATCCCATGGGCTCAATTGGTTTAACTTTCATGGATATTAAAGGACTCAATGGGTATAAGGATAGAGTGGAAAAGTGAAGTTGAAGTAAAATGATTTTACTACATGACAGGCTTACTCGTTTCTTTTCTCACATGGTTGGATGTTAATCACTACACTTGTAGAATCTGAGCTTATGAGGGACTGTAATGATGACCATGCAATCAGCCTCCACATCCTTGAATCAGGCAAAGATAGATCATTCACAGCTCTGGGTTTTGATTACTATTTGTTGATTCTGGCTGGCAACTGTGAGGGATCTGGTGTAGACAGGATTCAGCTTTGCTTAAATGGTTTTCCCCCATACAGAATCCCATTCCCAGAATCACTCACAAAGAATTATCAATTGGAAAGGTATCACATGGGAACTGACACATTTGCTACCCTAGTAAAAGTTTTGAGCAAAGGAGAAGAAAAATTGGAGGAAACAAGCACAGTAAATGAAGTTGTAATGATTTATAATTTCATAGAATAGAATACTGTTGTTGATTTACCTCGCTCCAAAGCTTCACTTCACTGCTGATAAGCTCCCCGTTGGAGTGGAGCTAACTTACAGAGCAAGCCAAAGTTATTCAACCTCCGCTGCCTACAAGCCAAAACCAAAGTCATCCCAACCAGTGTTATTGAGCCGCAGTACACAGATGATGCTTGTGTGTGTACAATTTCAGAGGATGTTTCAGACCATCATCATCACCATTATAAAGGCATATGAGTGCATGGGTCTCACCCAGAACCTCCCCAAGACAAAGATCCTCCACCAATCTGATCCGGCATTGTGGAGCGAATCCCTGATCATCAAGGTTCACAGGGAGGCCTGAGAGAATGTTAGCCACCTCCAATACCTCAGAGTGTTCTGTTAACAACAGCAGTTATTGGTGAAGCGATCCAGAACATTTCCATTGGGTAAGTGCAGCTTTGCCTGAGGAAAAGGGTCTTCAATGACAACAACATCAGATCCCACACCAAGCTCATGGTTTACAGAGCTGTGCTGGTTCCCACCCTCCAAATGGCTCTGAGATGTGGACTGTCTACAGCAGACACCTCAAGGCACTGGAGCAGTACCACCAATGCTGCTTGTACAAGATCCTGGGAATCCATTGAGAAGACAGATGCACCAACACCAGTGTTCTCAACCAGGCCAACATTCCCAGCATCAAAGCATTGATCCCTCTTGATCGCCTGTGATGGACTGGGCATGTCATCTGCATGGCTGACCTGAGACTTCCCGAGGAGGTGCTCTACTCCCAGCTTTGAAATGGCAGGCGTGCCCCACCTGAACAGAGGAAATGTTTCAGTGATACCCTCAAGCTCTCAGTCGCAAAGTACAGGCATTCTCATAGACACCTGGGAATCACTGGGCCAAGACCGTCCAAAGTGAAGGAGGAGCTACCAGGAGGGTGTTGAGTACCTTGAGACTTGCTGACAGGAAAAAAAACATAAACCAGGAAAAAGCAGGAGTGCGCTGCTGCACCAATGCCCCAACCACTTCTTCCCATGACCACCTTCTGCTCCAAGTGTGGCAGAGCCTGTGGAAGCTGCGTCGGTCTGTGTAGCCTCCTACAGCCTTGCCCTGAGAGTAGAAGAGTCATCCTCGTTTGCGAGGGATCGCCAATGATGATGAGAATAGAATAAAGCAGAATAGTAATTTATTATCACTCGTATTTATTACAAAAATAATAGTGAAAAGTGCTTAAGCCGTAATTCTCCAGCACTACTTTAATGACCAATTATATACATTAACAAATAGAAAAAATAAGAAAAAAATTAAGATAAAATCCATCTTAGTTAAATTCAGCTCGTTTGCGAGGGATCGCCAATGATGATGAGAATAGAATAAAGCAGAATAGTAATTTATTATCACTCGTATTTATTACAAAAATAATAGTGAAAAGTGCTTAAGCCACAATTCTCCAGCACTACTTTAATGACCAATTATATACATTAACAAATAGAAAAAAAAAGAAAAAACTTAAGACAAAATCCATCTTAGTTAAATTCAGAGTGGAGCATAAAATTCTTTGAGGGTTAAACACACTAAATAAAAAAAAGAAACATAATAAATTAATATGTACACTAATAGCCCTCCTGAAATAAAACTACAACAAAACCAAATCTTCCCCAAGCAACATGTCCTTATCACTTGTGATAACAACACAGGAATTTGTTATTCAGGAGCATTTTGGGCTAAATTTGTTCTAAGTACCTTGTCATTAAATTTGTATAGTATATTTATAATTTGAGGAAAACAAGAACATAATCTAAATGGACCCAGCAGCATTTCAGGACCTAATTATGATAAGGTATTCTGATGCTTAGAGGATACATGGTGGCTAGCAGTGCCAAGGACCTGGGTTAAATTCCAAACTTGGGTGATTATCTGTGTGGAGTTTGTATGTTCTCCCTATGTCCGTGTGGATTTCCTTTCACATGCCAAACATGTGCAAGTTAGGGATTGGCTGTGCTGGAAAACATATGTCCCATAGTGTCTTGCAATGTGTGGATTAGCCATAGTAAAACCCCTTGTGGGATGTTCTTTGGAGGGTCATTGCAGATTTGATGGTCCAAATAGCCCCTTTCTGCACTGTAGGAGTCCTAATATTGGTAAGGGTACCATAGATAACTCCCCTGCTCAACTAAAATAGTTCCGTGGAATCTTTTTTCATCCATTTAATGAGCAGATGAGGCCTTGGTTTAACATTTCATCCACTTGATTTGCACTTGATTTGACTATCAGCTTTTATGTTGTGCTCAGGTTTGTAGAGTGATACTTGATCCCACAACCTTCTGACTCAACTAAGGATACTACCAGCTGACACCATAAAGAAATAGGCAACTAGACAGAATGATTCCCCAAAGTACTGGAATTATTTCAGGAAGACCGAAATGGATTACAAAGGACCTGATTACATCTTCCACTTATAAATAAATAACAACAAATAAATTAATAATATAATATGATTCTTCAATGGCATTACCACATTTGATGTTAAAACTTAGATTATAATACCCTCATTCACAGCACTCTTCTGTAGTTCTCTGCATCTACCTGTTTTATTTGGACATGCTTTGGGGAAAGGTAAACCAAAGGGATCCACTTCTAGTGAAACTCTCAAAATTATTAGGTTAAGAATTCTTTGGCTGATCAGGAACTGTTAAAAAAATTGGCTATATTGTTATACAGAATCCTATTGATATACAGATAAGCAAAACAGTGGGGTTTCTACATCGGCAGCTTACCATTGGCAGGACCAATACCGATCCAAACTAGAGACCAGACAGACACCCGACGACTACGGCAAGGATTGAATGACATCACAGGTTCTAAAAAGAGACTGTGCAAGATAGCAGACGATGACACATCCCTCCCAGATCATCTCAATCCCTTCTATGCTCGCTTTGAGCAGAATTTCGGCGGAGGTAATACCTATTCCGACAAGTCCTGGCAAACCTATCCCAACAGTCACTCTATCAGAGGTCAGATCAGTTTTCCTTCATGTGATTCCAAGGAAAGCAATGGGACCAGATGGAGTACCAGGCCGTGCACTCAGAGCATGCGCAGATTAACTGGCAGAGGTCTTCTCGGACATCTTCAATCTCTCCCTGCAGCAGGTCACTGTCTCTGTGTTTCAAGAGGGCCAACATCATCCCTGTGCCTAAGAAGGCTCGTGCAACATGTCTCAATGACTACCGCCCAGTGGCCCTAACTTCGATGGTCATGAAGTGATTTGAAAGGCTGGTCATGGCATTAATCAACTCCAGCCTCCTCACTACACTTGAACCACTCTAATTTGCCTATCGGACCAACAGATCCACATCAGATGCCATATCAATTGCCCTTCACTCCTCCCAAGAACATCGTGACACCAAGAACAGCTATATGAGAATCCTACTCATTGACGACAGTTCAACCTTCAACACTATTATCTCCTCCAAACTGATTACTAAACTTAATGATCCCAGACTAAGCCCCACTCTCTGCAACTGGATTCTCAGTTTCCTGACCCACAGGCCACAATCAGTGAAGACTGGGGACAATATTTCATCCTCACTAACACTCAACACTGGAGCCTCCAGGGATGTGTACTCAGCCCCCTACTGTACTCACTCTATACCCATGAATGATTTGCCAAATACCAGACTAATGCCATTTACAAGATCGCTGATGACACCACCATAGTCGGTTGAATCTCAGATGGCGACGAAACAGATTACAGACGGGAGCTGAAAGACTATGAAAATGGTGCACTGAGAACAACCTAGCTCTTAATGCCAGCAAAACCATGGAACTCATTATTGACTTCCGGTGGGGTGATATCATGCCCCCCCTACACATTAACAGCACAGCGGTGGAATGAGTGCAGAGTGTCAAGCTCGTTGGAGTGGTCATCCACAACAAGCTTTCTTAGATGCAGTGATTACAAAGGCCCAACAAAGTCTCTTCTTCCTCAGGTAGCTGAGGAAATTTGGCATGACAGCAAATAACCTTGCCAATTTTTATAAATGCGCCATCGAGAGCATTTGTCTGGATGTATCACTACCTCGTATGGCAGCTGTACCATTCAAGATCAGAGATGGTTACAGAGAGTGGTGAACTCAGCCCGGACAATCACAAAGGCCAATCTCCCATCTATAGAATCCATCTACCAGGCCCGCTGTTTAGGAAATGCATTCTCAAAGATCCATCCCACCCTGGCAATGTTTTTCTACAACCTCTACCATCAGGGAGAAGGTACAGAAGCCTCCAGACACACATCAACTGGTTTTGTAACAGTTTTTACACTACTGTTGTTAGAATGCTGAATGGACTCACAAACTCTTAACATTCACCTGTACCTGTGTTTTTGTTTTTGCCGCTGTTTACCAATTATTTACTATCTATGCTATTTAACTATATGATCTGCCTGTAATGCTTGCAACACAAAACTCTTCACTGTGCCTCGGTACACGTGACAATAAATTCAATTCAATACTAAGTATAGCCTTCAACTATTCAGAACATAAATCTAGAGGCACCTTGGCTGATGTGGTATGCAGGCTTTTCCAAATAGCTGCGGTAAGATCTGCTAAATGGTTCTACCCTAACAAGCTGCTTGGTAGTGATTTTGTCACTGTTCAATACCCAGCTTCTTAGAAAAATGCTCTCTTTCATTTGCTGCTGTCAGGCATCACCCTAGGTTTTATTTAGATCTCAGCAAACGCATGAGAATATGCAGCAGTTAATCATCAAGTTCATTAATGTTTTACTCATCCATGTTCAATTCCAGTTTTATCACAAAGATCCTAAGGTTTTTGTGAGCAATGAAATAATTTAATTCCCCAATTGCCCTGCAATATAAATCTGCAAAGTGGAAAAGTAACAGAATGTTTATTTTCTATTTAAATGTAAGTACCATTCTGTAAAGAAATGCAAATGTAAAATTATCAGCCATAGTCCATAAACGGCCTTAAGTATCTCTCTCCAACTGATTAAATAGCTGAAGGGTTCCGATGCACATCAAATGTAAATCAAAACAGATCCTTAAGGTTGTTACAGTTAAATCTATTCTAAAATGATTCTTGGTTTAAATCAAATGTACTCAACATTAACAAGGTAAGTTATTTCTTGTCCAAAATTTATCATCCCAATTTTAAATCAAAAAAGGAATAACAACTTTGAGCTCAGAGATATTATTATTCAGATGCTTAATGCCTCCAATGTTCTGATTCATTATTTTGCACAGCTATGGATCAGAGTTCAGACTGGAAACTACAGTCATCTACCATGATTGGGTCACAAGCGAACTAAATTACTATTATTGTATGCTGTCCCTAACCTGAGGGGCCCTGTTTGCCACAATTATATTAGTTCCAACCAGGTTAGCACTCAAAAAATTGGGAACAGCAGAAGACAATGTAAGTTAACTACAGAATACACAGTTGGCACTACAGCTAACTACAAAGTTATGAAAGTCAAGCTCACACAACACATTCTATTAAAATAATTGCTGACTCCTTATTAAAAGAGCATAATGAATAATCTTCCAAATAAGCGAAATTAGAAAGTCAGTCCTTAAGATTTCAGTCCTTTTTACAGGGTTAATTTTAGTAAATTAATTACATACATTGAATTTACAACATAAAAACTAGCCTTTTGGCTGAAATGGTTGTTTACCAGCCAATGAATGCAGTTAAAGTATTAACGTTTTACCTCCTGTAATTTCCACAAATGCATGGTCAGATGGAGAATCCATTTATTTAACCAAAAAACAGTCTCTCGGGCCAGAGAATTAGTTTTTGCCAACATTATGTCTAATAGAGAACAACATTTACTTCTGCTGTTCACATCAATTGTCGCTTACTTCTCTCTCTCTTTTGTGCAATATCCAAGTGACATACTATTAAACAATGCTATCAAGATGGCAGCAGGTGAGTAACAAGTGTTTGGACTCCTGCCCTAGCCTCTCTTTCTATCACCAGGCTTGCAGTTTCCTTTTTTTTATCATGTTGGTTCCAACATCAAGTTTACCTTACGTTCTTTTGGGGCTTCAGGTAAGGAAGGAGGCTCTGAGAGGCTGCTCCAGTGGAGAATGCGGTTTGAATCTGGCCATTCCTAACGGTTGAGTCCTTTGGTTGGTCATTTGACTGGGCTGCTTTGGCAACAGCTATGAAGCCAAAGTGGTTTGGACTGGGGATTCCAATGACTGGCCTGGGACTCCTTTTCAGCAGCTTGAGAGATAGTTTTTGTCGTGTCAACCTGGGTCTCCTTGGGGCAGTCACAGTGTCATTCTGTGATTCTATGCAACTTTTCTTCAGCATCGTCCAGCCCAGGAATCCAACAGGGAGAGTTGGGTTGGGTCAAAGCCCAGAGCATTGAAAGTGACTGATTTATCTTATTTTTAAAATGTATTTTTTTTAATATACTATTCCAGAAAGACTGTTATTCAAAATATTTCATTTCTATATTTTTCACATTTATTACTGTGATTTTGTACTTTTGAAGGTCTGTAATGCAGGACTTTTCTTTATCTTTCTAGTTTTATCCTAAGAATTTGTACTCAAAAATCTATACCTAGGTAACTTTGTACCTAAGATGGTGCTGTAAGTGGTGACGGTAAACCTTTCCCTGTACTCATGTGAGTACATGTGGCAATAAACTAATTCAATTCAATTCAATGATTAAATATATTAATTAAGTAAGTTTGTAGTGCCTTTGTTTACATGGCTAAATGTGTACTTCTCTTTGTAAAAGACAATGAAGATTGAGGATAATTTTGAAAGTTTCTACATATTATCAGAAGATTACTTAAAAGGGGACCCATGTGAAGCAGTGGTAGTGTCCCTATCTTTGAGCCAGGAGGCCTGAGTTCATCTTACAACTGTTCCAGAGATGTGTAATAACACTGCTGAGCAGGTTAATTAGAAAATAATTTTCGAAGAGTTAGTTAATAAAAACTTCAATGCTCTTCTTCAAAATGTCATATCTAGAGCTAAACTATTATATATATTTCTGATCGTTTTCTGTCTATCAAAATCTTGAATTGTGTAGAATACAAATAATTTGTGTTGGTTTCATACTGCATTTAACTTGGATTGTGATGTGAAAGTGGGAATCTCCGTAGTCCCGGAGGACCCTCGCAGCGAGATGATTGGTGCTGAATTAAATCTAAGGTTCACCATGTCTTAGGCAAGGTCACAAAGGCAGGACCTTCATGTTGACCTCTCAGCCAGTTGGAGATTGAACCTGTGCTGTTGATGTCATGCCAGATTGCAAATATAGAATAGTCAAATCCAGGCAGGAGCCATCTGGAAACTAATTTGCTTTCTTACCTATGGTCTGTGGATTATTTTCTAAAGGATTGAAGCACCCTCTCTCTTTCCAAAATCCTTTCTAAAATTGTAAACACCACAAAGCATAATTAGTTGATTGCCAATAATTCCAATATTAATCAAACATCTTCTGTATATGATATATCTTATAAGCCAGGTAATAGACTCCCCAAAGATTTCACATTTCAGATACTAATGAGAAATTAAATAACATTATCAAATAAATGTTGAATGAACTCATATCAAATGCCTTTTTATATTATTATAACAGAGTAACACCTCTAACAACATCATCAAACAAGTTTAGTTCTCTAGTGCCATTAACATTGTAAGATGCTTGACAGAAGCATTATGACATTATAGCAATAAAAAATATGGCCTGTTACATTTTTGAATACCATCACATGATTTTTATACCTGAAATGTTTGTTGAATTAAATGGCTTTTAAAAAGACAAACATTGACTGAACAGCCACAGCATTCATCTGACCACTGATTGGCCAACCAAGAAACAAGCTTGAGATAAGCAAAAACAAGCTGAACAAAAATTAACATTTTATAAAAGGCTCTGAAACCAATCCAGCCAGTCAGGCATGAAGAAATCCTCATTTGTTATTTTGATTTACACCTTTATGCAAATTTTCACACATTGGAGGTGGCAACTCACCTACAGTTAGCAAACCTAAAGAAACAATTTCTGCTGACGTAATACACAAAGCAGGCTTGTAATTCAGGCAAGTGCTTTGGGCAGAGCAGGGGTATTCTATCTTGTGACTTGTGACTGCAGAACTAGAGAAAGCTCTCTCTCTTTCAGCCTCTCAAGGTGGAAATGTGTCTGGTCACAGAACTGATTAAAATTAAATATCAGAACATGCAACAATTCAATTGAAATATTTGCTGCTCCTGAGGGTAGAAAGCAACAATTATGTCACCAACCTTACATCTCTGAAGGACATCCTCAAGATGTTAAATTCTGTATTTCTTTCATCTTCCTTTTGAACTACTCACAATCCCTTTTCAATTTAAACCTAAACCCATATGCTTGACATGGGTCTTTTATCATTTAGAGTCATAGAGTCATTGAGAGTAAAATGTGTAAACCAAAAACAACAAATGTATTAACCCACTTAAAATAGCCCAGTTAATACTTTTTTTGAAAGGAATAGAATACCAAACAAAACACCATTCTGCCAATATTGCCAATAGTTTCTTGTCACAAAAAAATGATATAGTTGTAACATAGTATTCATCACTGATGCTACACAATGTATATAGATATGGTACCTTGGTAACAACGCAGCTGGAAGATTTAATAAAAGAGCTTCTCTAAGAATATTTCAAAATTCTAATTCATATCTGTTGAGCTTAACATTGTTGCAAGCCAGTTGAAAAGGATGTGAGAGCAATTGGTCATACGCACCGTACTTCAACATAAATAGGTAAAATACAATCATAGAGTCATAGAGATGTAACAGCATAGAAACAGACCCTTCGGTCCAAGCCGTCCATGCTGACCAGATATCCCAACCCAATCTAGTCCCACCATATCCCTCCAAACTCTTCCTATTCATATATCCACGCAGAGGATGGTACATGTATGGAATGAGCTACCAGAGGAAGTGGTGGAGGCTGGTACAATTGCAATATTTAAGAGGCATTTGGATGGGTATATGAATAGGAAGGGTTTGGAGGGATATGGGCCAGGTGCTGGCAGGTGGGACTAGATTGAGTTGGGATATCTGGTCGGCATGGACGGGTTGGACCGAAGGGTCTGTTTCCATGCTGTACATCTCTATGACTATAAATGTTGCAACTGTACCAGCCTCCACCACTTCCTCTGGCAGCTCATTCCATACATGTACCACCCTCTGTGTGAAAACGTTGCCCCTGAGATCTCTTTTATATCTTTCCCCTCTCACCCTAAACTTATGCCCTCTAGGTCTGAACTCCCTGACCCCAGGGAAAAGACTTTATCTATTTACCCTATCCACGCCCCTCATCATTTTGTAAACCTCTTTAAGGTCACCCCTCAGCCTCCGACGCTCTAGGGAAAACAGCCCCATCCTGTTCAGCCTCTCCCTATAGCTCAAATCCTCCAACCCTGGCAACATCCTTGTAAATCTTTTCTGAACCCTTTAAAGTTTCACAACATCTTTCCAATAGGATGGAGACCAGAATTGCACACAATATTCCAACAGTGGCTACTTGGGTTAGCAGATCATAAAATTGTTCTTTCACTTAATAAAACCTTGTGATTGACTCTTATTGATGCAATAAACATCTGGTAACTGCATTTTAGTATATTATAACCTCATTCTAAATGTAACTTGAATTTTTGTTGTGGCAATGGAAGAGGGTAGGAAGAGGGAAACACATTCATCATTCCTTATTTGATTTAACAATTAACAAAAGAAAACACTAAGCCATATAAGGAGAAATGTGGATAGGTGACAAAAATCATGGTCCAAGAGGCAGGAGGTTAGGAATAGAGAAAGATGTAAATACAGAGATTGATCAAGGTAGGGCTAGATGGGAGGAGATTTATATGAATGTGTAATCCTTTGTATTCTGACACCATTCATTACAGCACTAACAATATCCTATATATTATTTTATCTACCACTGATGCTGATAATTTGCTCAGTTGCTACCTTCATTATACTAAGCCAGAATTTATTGCCTACTCCTAAATGCCCTTGAAAAAGAGCTGGTGAGCTGCCTCCTGGAATTGTTGGGGTCTTTGGGATGTAAGGTGGCAAATAGTGCTGTTATCATGGTGGTTTCAGGACTTTGACCCAGCAGCAGTGAAGGAAATCAAGACGGTGAGTAGCTTGGGAATGAACTTGCAGGTAGTAGTGCTACCTTGCATCTACTGCTTTTGTCCTTCTAGGTGGTAGCGGTCATGGGTTTTCAAGATATACACTGTTGAACTGCATCAGTGATGATGGAAGTGGGTGTGAAAAGTGATTGATAGGGTACCAGTCAAGCAGGCTGCTTTGTCCTGGATGGTATCAGGTTTACTGAGTGTTGTGAAATCTGTACCCTCTAGTCAAACAGAGAGTGTTCTGTCATGCATCTGGCCTGTGTCTCATAGCTAATCGACAGGCATTGTGGAAACAGGAGATGAATTAGGATTGCTAGCCCCTGATCTTCTTTTGTAGCCATTGTGTTTATATGGTTGTTTCAGTTCAGATTCTGATCCACAGTAACACCCAGGAAATTCATTTTGTGGTATCTGTAATTCTTCTGTTACGTGAGCTGCCTCTGGAGGTAAAGCTAATGCTAATATTTATCTCACAATATACTGAGGTGGCCTATGAATAACTGAACTGGTCCAGTTCAATTTCTGGTCAACTGGGATGTTGATAATGGGGGAATATAGTGATGAAAATGAAATTGAAAATCAAACGATGATGGTTAGATTCACTCTTGCTGGAGAAAGTCATTGCCAACTTGTAAGGTATGAATGTTACTTGTTATCAACCCAAGCCAGGATGTTGTTCAGGTTTTGTTGCAGATGAACTTCACCTACTTTAGTATCTGAGGAGCCACAAGCAGAAATGAATGCCAGCAAACATCTGGACTGTTGACCATATGATGAGGGGAAGGTAAAGCAGCTGATGATTGGAAACATTCAGCACCATATGCAGCACCTCAGATACTAAAGCAGTTCATGTGACCCAAAAGGACTTGGAAGTCCTAGTTCATGATTCTCTGAAGCTTAACGTGCAGGTTTAGTTGGCAGTTAGGAAGACAAATGCAATGTTAGCATTAATTTCAAGAGGCCTCAAATACAAAAGGAGAAATGTACAGAAATGTCAGACTACATTTGGAATATTGTGAGCAGTTTTGTACCCCATTTCTTAGGAATAATGTGCTGGCATTGAAGGGGGTCTAGAGGAAATTTACAAGAATGATTTCCGGGAATGAGACTTCTCATATGAGGAGCAGTTGACAAATCTGGGTCTGTACTTGATGGAGATTGAAAGGATGAGGTGGATCTGATTGGAATTCACATAATACTCAGAGGCCTGGATAGAGTGGAAGTGGAGAATATATTCCCATTAGGAGAGACTAGGACCTGAGGACACAACTTCAGAATAAAGGGACAACCTTTTAGAATTGAGATGAGGAGGAATCTCTTCAGCTGTTAAAGTGGTTAAACTCATTGCAGAAGAAGGTTGTGGAGTCATTGAGTACTTACAACAGAGACAGTTGGGTTCTTGGTTGGTAAGGGAATCAAGAGTTGCAGGGAAAAGGCAGGAGAATGGGGTTGAGAAACATGTCAACCATGATTGAAAGATAGAGCAGACTTGATGGGCCAAGTGGCCTAATTTTACTCATGTCTCTCTGGGCTTATGGTCCTGCAGTCCCAATGCAGCAAAATCTGGAAACTATCTAACTTTGGGCTGACAAGTGGCAAGTCATATCTGTGCCACACAAGTGCCAGGCAATCTCTAAAAAAGAGAATCTAATCATTGCTCTTGACATTCAATGTCATAACCCTCATAGAATTCCCCCACTAAGGATATCCTGGAGGATACAATTGATCAAAACCGAAACTGGACTAACCATATAAATACAGTAGCTGCAAGAGCAGGTCAGAGACTGGGAGTCCTGCAATGAGGAAATCATCTCCATCTCCTCAAAGCCTATCCAATATCTACAAGGCACATGCCAGGAGTGTAATGGATGACACCCCGCTTGCCTGGCTTGGTGCAACTCCAAAAAACACTCAAGAAGCTTGACATCATTAAGGACAAGATGGCCTGCTTGATTGACATCACAAGCATCCATTCCCTCCACTACTGACACACAGTAGCAGCAATGTGTAACTTCTTCACGATGCAAAGCTGAAATTCATCAGGGCGCCTTAGACAGCACTTTCCAAACCCACAATTACTTCCACCTAAAAGGACAAGGCAACAAATACATGGAAACACCACTAGCTGCAAGTGTCCCTTCCAAGACGCTCCCCATCTTGACTTGAAAATATATTACATTCCTACAATGTCATCTGATAAAAATCTTAGAATTCCTTCCTTACTGGGTTTATAGGTTGACCTACATCAAATGGATTGCAGCAATTTAAAAGGCAACTTGTTAACAACTTCTCAAGGATAACTAAGGATGGAAATAAACGCTGGACCAGCAATGATGCCCACATACCCCCACCCCCATTGAAAAAAAAATGCATGGATGTCAGACACTACCCTGAAGAATTCCTGCAGCAATGTCCTGGAAATGAGACAATTGGCCTCTGACTAACATGATCATTTTCCTTTGTAGTAGGAGTGACTCCAAACAATGGAGAGGTTTTGCTCAATTCCTGATGTTTCCATTTTTAAAAAAATCACTCACAGGATGTGGGTGCCTCTGACTAAGCCAGCATTTATTGCCCGTTCCTAATTGGCCAGAGAGCAGTTAAGAGTCAACCACATTACTGTCGGTCTGGAGTCACATGGAGGCCAGACCAGAAAAGGATGGCAAATTTTCTTCCCTAAAGGACATTCATGAACCAAATGGGATTTTCTGAAATGTTAACAATGATTTCATGGTCATCATTAGACCTTAATTCCAGATTCTTTATTGAATTCAAATTCTACCATCTGCTATGGCAGGATTTGAACCAACATCCCCAGAATATTCACTGAGTTTGTAGATTAATAGTCTAGCAATAACACCACTAGGCTATTGCCTCCCCTATATGCTAGCTACTTGGGCTCTTTGTTGACTTGGTGAAATGCTGCCCTCATGTCAAGTGTAGTCACTCTTCCCTCACTGCTGGAATTCAGCTCTGTTGTCCTTGTTTGGACCATGATTGTTATGAAGTGAAGGAGCTGAGTGGCCCAGGTAAAATCCAAACCATGTGTTAGTGAGCAGGTTATTGCTAAGTAAGTGCTGTTTGATTGCACTGTTGATAAAATGACTTCCATCATTTTGCTAATGATCAACAGTAGACTGATGGGTGCTAATTGGGTTGGATTTGTCTTAATGTTTGTGAACACAGAGTGATATAGTCATAGAGATGTACAGCATGGAAACAGACCCTTCGGTCCAACCCGTCCATGCCGACCAGATCTCCCAACCCAATCTAGTCCCACCTGCCAGCACCTGGCATAAGCAATTTTCCACATTGTCAAGTCAATCTCAGTGTTGTAATTTTATTGGAACAGCTTGGCTTGGGCATTGCTAGTTCTGGAACATGAGTTTTTCAGTACTGTTGCCACAATATTGAGCATAGCCCTTTCAGTATCTAGTAACTCCAGCTATTTCTCGATATCACATTAACTCATTGAAGACTAGTATCTGTCATTTTGGGATCCCAAGTGGAGGCCAAGATTGATCATCCACTCAGCACTTCTGTATGAAGATTGCTGCAAATGCATTAGCATTGGATTTTGTACTAATGTCCTGGGCTTCCCTATCATTGAGAAAGGGAATGTTTCTGGAGCATCCTCCTCCTCTTAGTTATTTACTTGCCCGGCACTGTTCACAACTGGATGTGAAATAACTACTGAGCTTAGATCTGATCCATTAGTTGCAGGATTGTTTAGGCCTGTATATGCATATTGCTTCCACTGTTTGGAATTCAAATAGTTCAACTGTGTAGCCTCACCAGGTTGACATTTTATTTTCCACTCTATTTTTGGAGTTCATCCAGGTGGTTTCCCCAAAGTGAACAGAAAATACAGAGGCTGCTTCCTGAACATTGCTGGGAACCGAGGGGTTCTTGTACTTCTTGCACTGGCGTTGACATTTCATACCTAATACTGCAGTTCTAGCTAATACTAACTAATTTCAAGTATGACTTTTAATGTTTGTGTTATTTTAGCTATGAGGGGATTTTTGGTTCAGTGATAGCATCATATGTGCCTGATCTAGAAATGTACCTTGTCAACCACCGTATCTATTTACTTGCATGGGAACAGCCTCTGGACAGTTTGTTTTTATGAAGCTCTGTGTGTTCACTCTTTCTGTGCTTTTATTATAATATTAATATTATAATTAACTATTATAAGTGAGCACAATGTATTTGGAAACCAGTGTCTGCACCACCTTCTAGCTAAAGGTAATTGACAGTAAGCGGTGGCTTTGAAAATAACACTTCAAAAAAGCGAATACCAAAGACCCCTGCTATCAATGCAAGTCAGTCAAGCCCAGTCATAGTTAATGATGTCAGTAATACTGAACAGATTAATAAAATTAGTTCATTTTTAGTATGTCTTGTCATTTGCTCGTGATACATAACATAAAATTTTCACTGGTCTAAGGACAGAAAAAAAGCTTGAAATATTTCCAAGGATTACAAAGTAAGCAACTCCTTGATTTGGCATGGAGAACTATTTAAGTGGATTATCGAGGACTTTGTTGCTGACAAACGTTAATTACATTAATCCAAGGTTTAACTTTAATAAGGAATGTTCCCCACATGGAGATCTGTTTGCTCTACTGAAGTGCAAATGAACAATCTGTTTGTTCCTTTACTTCCAGTGAAACTTCACTGCTTTTAGTCACTATAGAATAGAAAATTTACTGTAATGTCTGCAAGGTATGTAAATACCTTGATGGACTGCAGATCCCAGTTACATAATCATATGCATGTAAACCAGTGAAGGTCTGAGTTGCCCGCTTGAATTAACATTTTCAAGCAGTATGTCTCAGTAGTCTATATATACTAACATTAAAGTAGAAGAAATCGGCTGATGCTGTACAGGCATAATGCAAAATCCCAGGTAATGCTCTGGGGATGCAAGTTTGAATCACACCACAGCAGATGGTGATATTTGAAATTTAAAAAAGCTGGAATTAGAAGTCTAATGATGACTATGAAGCCGATGGTAAAAAAAAAATCTGGTTCATTATTTTCCTTTAGGGATGGAAGTCTGCCATCCTTACCCAATCTGACCTACACATGGATCCAAACGCACGGCAATGTGGTGGACTAGAAATAGATAGAGAGTAGGAAGAACACCAATGCTTCACCGGAGGCTCACTGAAGATATTACCGAGCATGATGACAACATGTCTGAGAACAAATCTACCAGCTCAGTGAGCAAACTTACAACCTGAATGTGCTGGACTCTTAAATGGCCTCTGAAATGGACAAGCAAGCCACTCAGTTGTATCTAGCCCTTAAAATGGCTCAACAAAGGAATGAAACCAGACAAACCACCTGGCAACACTACTCAATATTTTATCCACTGGAAATAACAATAGCAACCTCAGCCCTGAAAATTCCTCCTTACTAACATCAGGGGGCTGATGAGAAAATTAGGAGCATTCTTTCACAGACTAATCAAACATCAGACTTCATAGATGGAGCCATGTAGTGCAAAGGTGACAATGACTGTTGCTGGGCTCCATTCGGCCTGTCCTGGCCATCTAGCCCACACTAAGGGCCTACCCGAGGCCCTTAGCTTAAGACACTATGTTTGAACTTCAAATACAATATAACTCAACATTGAACTGCCCAGGGATGCTTTGGAAAAGTCTAGAGCTAATTATTTTCATGTAAATGAAGCCCAGGTGAACCTTGGGTATATCTACTTCTACATCATTGTGTTGTGCATGCGTACATGGATACAATAACAGACACTATATCATGGAAAACTACATCTCGGTTTTGCAATAGCATATAAGTGGACTACTTCCTGAGGAGAAAGTGAGGTCTGCAGATGCTGGAGATCAAAGTTGAAACTTTATTGCTGGAACAGCACAGCAGGTCAGGCAGCATCCAGGGAACAGGAGATTCGACGTTTCGGGCACAGGCCCTTCTTCAGGACTACTTCCTGATTCAGGTTTGTGCCGAGCATTTTTACCAAAAACCCATTAGCAAAATGGAAGAGGGAAGAGAGATTGAGATTTCAAGGTTTTTTTTAATAGAAGCCATTTTGTGGAAGCGGGCCATTTAGCTCATCAAGTATACACCGTCCCTCTGAAGAGCATCCCTTCCCATCCCGAAAGCCACCCCCATACTTACCATGGCTAATTCTCCTAGCCTGCAAATCCTTGCATTGTATGGGCAATTTAGCTAGGCCAAACCACCTAACCTGCACAATCTTATGACAGTGGGAGGAAACCAGCGCAAACACATGGACACAAGAGGAAAATGTGCAAACTCCATACAGATAGTCGTCTGAGGATAGAATCAAACCCAGGTCCCTAGCACTAAGGCAGCAGCGCTAACCACTTTGCCACCCACAAGTAGGAAAAGGCAATAATAAAGGAAAAAGGACTTCCAATTACATAGCACCATTCAGGTGAATGTGATGAGAGATAGGTGAGGTGACAGGAGGGTAGAGTGGTAGTCAGGTGGTCAGAACTAGACATGATTAGTTGGGGGTTGATGTGGTCAGCAGGATAGTTGGATGGTCAATGGGAGTGATTGTGGTCAGTTCTGTACATATCCAGAAATTAGTCTGTACTCTGTCTGAAGTTTCTGACTCTAGGTCAGAGTCAAAGATCTTTGTGGAGGTTTGCAGAGAATTGTTCTTCAGAAGTTAAAACTTATCAAGAAATTCCCACAGAGGTTAGCCTGTTGGGACTTAAGTAGGGTTCCAGTCTATGTCAATCCAGACATTCATAGATCAGGGTCTAATGTAATGCTATAAACGGTACTAAAAACAAATGTCATACTTTGACATTCTATGAAATCAGTTCAGTGAATATATTCCCCTCCCCCCACCTTCTCTCAGTCAAATCCCTCGAACTCAGCACCGCCTTCCTAACCTGCAATCTTCTTCCTGATCTCTCCGCCCCCACCCTCACTCTGGCCTATCACCCTCACCTTGACCTCCCTCCACCTATCGCATTTCCAAAGCCCCTCCCCCAAGTCCCTCCTCCCTACCTTTTATCTTAGCCTGCTGGACACACTTTCCTCATTCCTGAAGAAGGGCTTATGCCCGAAACGTCGATTCTCCTGTTCCCTGGATGCTGCCTGACCTGCTGCGCTTTTCCAGCAACACATTTTCAGATTTGTAACTTGCCAGTTGTCAGCCCAAGGCTGGATATTGTCCACATCTTGTCGCATTTGAAGATGGACTGCTTCAGGATCTGAGGAGTCATGAATGGTGATGAACATTGTGCAAACATTAGCGAACATCTCTATTTCTGACCTCGTGATGGTGGGATGGTCATTAATAAAGCAGATGAAAGTGGTTAGGCTTAGGATACTACCCTGAGGGACTCCTTCAGAGAAGTCTGGAGCTGAGATGTCTCTGCTCCTACAACTATGATTATCTTCCTATTTGCTAGGTATGACTTCAACCAGTAGAGACTTTGCCCCCTGATACCCAGTGATTCCAGTTTTGCTCAGTCTCCGTGATGCCACCACTCGGTTGAATGCAGCCTTGATATCAAGGGCTGTCACTCTCACCTCACCTCTGGAATTCAGCTCTTTTATCCAGGTTTGAACCTAGGCTGTAATGAGGTCAAGAGCTCAGTGGTCTTGGTGGAACATAACTTGACGTCACTGAGCAGGCTATTTCTGAGAAGATGCTGTTTGATAGAATTGTTGATGACACTTGCCATTACTTTACTGATGATCGAAAGAAACGGATGGGTCAGTAATTGGCTGGGTTGGATTTGTTCTGCTTTTTGTATATAGGGCATACCTGGGCAATTTTCCATCTTGTTGGATAGATGGCAGTTTTGTAACTGTACTGGAACAGCTTGGCTAGAGGGGCAACAAATTCTGGAGCACAAGTCTCTAATACTATAGGTCAAATGTTATCAGGGGCCATTGCCTTTGCAGTATCCAGTGCCTCCAATCATTTCTTGATATCACATGGAGTGAATCAAATTGGTACACTGGTATCTGCGATGCTGGGGACCAGTGGGAGAGGTCAAGATTGATCATCCAATCAATATTTCTGGCTTACAATTGCTATGAATACTTAAGCATTATCTTTTGCACTGTTGTGTTGGGCTCCTCCATCATTGAGATATTTGCGACACCTCCTTTTCCAGTGAGTTGGTTAATCACCATTCACAGGACTGTTTCAGGACTACAAAGCTTAGATTTGACCCATTAGGTGTGGGATTGCTTAGCTCTATCTATCATTTGCTGCTTATATTTGGCACACAAGTAGTCCCATGTGGTAGCTTCACCCGGTTGACACCTCATTTTTAGGTATGTCTGGCACCACTCCTGGTATGTGCTCCGGCAGTCTCCATTGAACCAGGATTGATCCCCTGGTTTGATGGTAATGATTGAATTGGGGATATACTGTGCCATGGAGTTGCAGTTTGTGCTGGAGTATAACTCTACTGCTATTAATGGCACAGCATCTTATGGATGCCCAGTGTTGAGTTACTGATCTGTTCAAGGTCTGTCCCATTTAGCACCATGATTGTGCCACACAACAAGGTGGAAGGTATTCTCAATGTGAAGGTGAGAATTTGTCTTCACAAGGACTGTGCGGTTGTCACCCTTACCTGGCATGGATCGATGCATCTGCAGGCAGCAGATTGGTGAGGATGAAGTCAAGTATGTTTTTCCTTCACTGGCTCTCTAACCACCTGCCACAAACAAATCACAGACACATACAAAGAGATACACGAAGAGGCAAAACAAGATATAAATATTCTGGGTGGGGAAGGAACAAATAATAGTCAGTGAAGCACAGATCTGGCACCAATCTGGATTACAGGCATTGATGAAGTGTTTACCTTCAGTTCCCTTTGACTCCTTATGAAGTCAGGCTTTTTAAATTGTAAACATTTTCCACTGTCCCTTGGTTTAAAGCAATTTCCTTTCCCATTTTTTTATGTCCACAGTCCAAACAAAAAACATGATCTTCAAAAAGTAAGTAGGTTTATCAGATTTTGCATCCTTGCCATGATGCATGAACTTAAACTTTCAAGAATTGAATGACTTCTATGTGTCTGGAACTCCTTGGATATGCCAGAATGATAAGCATTCTATATGATATTGCTACAAAGACAGAAATGTCTCAATATCTGCAAAAGACAACAAACTGAGAGCAAACAGAACATCTGAGACCAAGTTCTTTCTCTCCATAAGCAACAACTTAATGTGGCCAGGGAGTAGTTTCTCTTTCATTGCAAAATCTTAATGTTAATGTGTGTTCAGTCTTAATAAAGTTAAAGATCCCATTATAAAACCTGATGCCATATCCCTATTGTTATGTGGGTTGTCTTTGAGGAGGTTCAGTGCATTAATTTATCAGAGAAGTGGTTGGAGTCTAAGATATTTTCAAAGTAAGTGCTTAATAACGCTTTACCAACTATATACTCTTACAACAATGTCTAGACTACTGTTTCTCTCTTTAGAACTGTGCATTATCAGGTAATCTATTGCAACACTACTGGTATGTAGCTTCCTTTTTATGTGGTCAAGTATAAACCATTTACTGTACACCTCCCCCAAGCCATCATCTTTGCACAGTGTTACATTCTTCTATATCACCCCAAGTCTCCATTTCAGAGGGATAAGCAGTGTGGCAAATCTCCATTATCCAGCCAAAGTTTTCGTGGAGATTGTTAAGGATCTGTGTTCCTCAAGTTTGCATTTTCAGTAACAGTCATTGCTTACATAATCAAAGAATATAAACTCTTTGCTCTTGTGTTCTTCCTAAATGTTTGATAGTTAGCCCAATCTACTAAATATTTTCTTCTTATTGAGACTAATGCACTCCTGTTTCATCAAATAGTGCTGTTATCAGTTTCAAAGAGCTATGACCTTGGATGTTGCATCTTTTCTATAACTGCATCTTCCTGACGCCATTTCAGATCCACATTGTTTCTCCAGCTTCCAGCTGGAGAAGGTGATGGGGCCCAAGTTGTCGATTAAATTTGTGGGTTTAGCTCTTCCAATGCTTCTCCTCCTATTCCCTTCCTCACTTGGCATCAGGCTGTGCAAGAGAAAAGGGAGTTAGATTTTTAACCTTCACTTATCAGGAGGCCACACAGGACTAGGTCATTTTGTAATGGTGTGTCAAGTAGTAGAGTTGGTTGAACTTGTTGAGAGGAGTTTTACAGGCTTAGAGTGACATGGGTTACATTGAGATGAGCAGAAGATTCAGGCAAGTTGATCATCTTGACATCAAGATCATCTCACTGCAACTCCTCCTTCCATTCACATCACCCTTGCTCAAGCAGTGCGGCAAGATTCTCACCAGTGAGGAACAGGTTCCCAGTTGACACACTTTACTGTCTGTGAAATGGTTTGTTCACAGACCAACTCACTACAGGTTGTGAACTTACCAAACTAATCATGCAAACTAATCACCAGGAAAACTCAACATGGAAACAATGCAGGTCCTTGCTGGATAAAACTCACCACCTGTTCCAAAGGACCTCCATGTTAGACACTAATCACCAACATGTTGGGCATGCTCCATGGACGTGAGCCACATGTAACTTATGTTCATGGACATTGGCTTAAGAATACCCTCTTTGCAAAGTGCAGCTCATTGAGCTAACAATCTCTGCAATGCTGTGTGTGAAGAAAATATCTTTAGGGGAAGGTGATGATAGCTTTAAAAGTAAGCCCATGTACCTGTTTTATTTCAAGAATTTAGCAAGAATAGTAATCTATGCTAATAAGGTAAACCTTCGCTCAAAATTCAAACAAATCAATGCCAAGGTGTTCCTATGGCCTAGAAAGAAACAAAGAAGTGTTTTCTCCTATTTTTGGCAGTACAGTACAAGTGAGACAATTGGAGACTATATTCTCCAAGATCTTGAAATTCCTAGCTACCATACAAGCCCAACTTAGATCTTTTAAAGGATATCAATGTAAGTAGCTCTGGAAATTAGTTAAATCTTGCTGCAAACTAACAGGACATCAATGGTGCCTGCATTGCTCAAACCACTGCTTTTGGAGGGGCTTGCTTGGGATGTATAGAGGCTATCCTCCAAGGCCATATTCCTATATCTTCATACATCCTTTATCATTTTTCTGTATTTGTCTACATTTCTGTAGCTTTCTTGCAGTTATATGATGTATATGATAGTCAAGGATGTGAAAACTATTACTTCTATAAGGAAGTTCCTACTGTGGTTGATTCATTGGGATTCTTGACAATATTACTGCTGTGGTTTTCTACCTTTCCTATTTTTGCATCATATTTCATTAACCTTAACTTGAACCTTTTTATCCTTGGTGGCATTTTCTGTAAATTCTTTGGTTCAGCAATGTTATTAATGGCTTAAGGGCTGTTTCTATTTTAAATTGCAATCCCAGGACATAATCAGATTTATTGCATCTCCAAGTAGCTGAGAGTACTTCTTTCTTGATAACACATATGTCTGTATAATAAACTAGTTTTCTTAACCCATTTTTTGGATTGAAATAACTCTCCTGACTTGTCTAGTTAGTGGTGT
The DNA here is from genome assembly GCF_004010195.1 of Chiloscyllium plagiosum. Classification (NCBI taxonomy): domain Eukaryota; kingdom Metazoa; phylum Chordata; class Chondrichthyes; order Orectolobiformes; family Hemiscylliidae; genus Chiloscyllium; species Chiloscyllium plagiosum. The sequence goes on from NC_057732.1 coordinate 29,713,461, forward strand.
ACCAGATGCTCATTATCAGGATCATAATGAGCCTAAATTTTGACAAAATCAGCATTTCTTTAATTTTTCAAATGACTACTGCTGATTTTCATTCCAGCACCACACTTGCCCTGTCACAATGATTCATTGATTTGCACAAGATGTGCTATACATTATCTCATTTGATTGACCAGTGTCATTAACTTCTGTAGTTTGACAACATTTTGGTTGATGGGTACTCTTTAATATGCCTTGTCTTCTATTGGACTGCTATTATGCCTATGCTTAAAGGATTTGGCTTAAGAACTTGATGTTAGACTTTGAGAAATCATACTTCATCTATCCTGTTAGTTTCATTACTATAAAGATTTCGGTACTCCTCCTTACCATTCATCATACTCAGTTTTTGCTGAACTATGAATTAGAATGTTATTCATGTGACAAATAATCTTTTTTTTATTTATCATGTTTATCATTGTCCTCTGGAATATTTCAGGCATAGAAATTATGCTAAAAGTTAAAATTTAAAACAATACTGGCCAAATAATGTTGTGAATGTTATTAACAGGTTTGATTCTTCATCCATTAGTAACTGCCAGAATCCACGATTAGTATTGGGTTTGGTGACAATTGTGCTCTTAGCTAGCTTCACCAAATTTTCATCCATTGGTGCCAGAGACTGGATTTCTCCCACTCACCTTCATCTAATTTCATACAGTCTGCATAAATTGTTAATGAGCCGTTTGCGTTTGGAATTGATAATATCCAAGAGCAGCAATTCATTAGCCTGGCTATTGGTGAAATGACACCTTGGTGAAGCATTACCTCAATCTCATGTTTCAATTTTTTTGTACTGAATGTGGGATTTTTCTAGGTGTGAACAGAACATCAGCTTTCCATCTGCTGTCAAACTAATGCGACATGCTGTCTTAAGCTTCCCCAGATGACTGAACAAGTTTTGGAATTCTTTTGAATCCAGCTCTTTCTTCCTTTCTATGAAAATTGCCAACTTTGAAAATAAGTTTCAAATACATGCATTGTTTTCCACTCAGTAAGGAACATTCTTTTTGATTTTGAATATTGTATAAAGCCTTGATAGTTGTATTATTATTATTGCACTTTAGTTTAGTGGTCAACTGCCTGTTTACGTTTAATTTGATACCTCCTGGTCCTGGAGTCAAATTGTGGATGGCTCGAATGTTTCATGATTCAGCCATCCTACCATATCTGAGCGGAATGATACACCGTCTCCAGTGTCAAGTTTAAAATTAGTTTGGTCCTCATTTACTTCCACATTATTGCTCCAATACTACCTTTTGATTCTTTCATTTTCTCTATGAATATGACTTTGCTAGTATCTGGTATTTAGGTATTTTGAATATGCTTTTTCTCATGAGTTTTTTCCTTCTGTTTTGAAGTTGCTATCTTGCTGCTATGACAGACTGTTTTAAAATATCCCGCCAGGCCAATCTTTGTATCAGAATAGCTTCTTCTCACCACTGTGAGATACTGCACAATGGAATATGATGCCCTTTGCATGTAATCAACTCATATTCTAGCATAATGGAATATGATCCAGGCACGGTGGCTCAATGGTTAGCGCTGCTACCTCACAGTGTCAGGGACCTAGACTTGATTCCAGCCTTGGGTGACTGTCTGTTTGGAGTTTGCACATTTTCCCCATGTTTGTGTGGGTTTACTTCAGGTGCTGTGGATTCCTCCCACAGTCCAAAGATGTGCAGGTTAGGTGGATTTGCTATGCTTAATTGTCCATAGTGTCCAGGCATTTGTAGGCTAGGTAGGTTAGCCATGGAGAATGCAGGGGTTGGTGTGAGTGGAATGTTCTTCAAAGGCCGGTATGGACTTGCTGGGCTAAATAGCCTGCTTCCACTCAGTAGGGATTCTATGATTCTTCTCAGTTTCCTGACTCTAGCATTGGCACACTTTCACTTTTGTGCCTGACATATTGTACTGCCTCAAATGTTTTGTTCAAGATCTCCTTATAATCTCAAATAAACTGTCACTTCAGTTTCTCTAACTGCTCCAATTTTATTAAAATTAAATCCTACCTGCACTGTAAGAAATTTGATACTGTTACCTCCAAAACTCCAACTGCCATCCAATCTCTAATCAGACCATCTTTTAGTGTCCTATGTTCACAGTTGTCTCTGAAATAATAGAGGTCATTGTTAAGCAAGTACATGCCTTGTTCTGGCTTTTGCTTCTACTTGCTAAATTTTGCTCTCCTGATCTTCAAATCACTGAATAATGACACATCAATAGCTCTGATAGTCACCCACAAAGAGGTTGTCTCATTATAGTCCACTGTCTCATTAAAACTATGCTGTAAATTCCGTAGAGAAGGGTGTTGACCTGGTCCTTATTTGAGTTTACTGTCAAATCCAAGTGCTCCTGTATTAAGTGTATCATTTGCTTTATTTCTGTCATTTCCCAGCAGTACTAGGGACCTTCCACCTGCTCACAAAAATTCTGATAGTGGTTTACCCATATTAGAGCTTGCTTCCCAAAATTGTTTTGTCAGCAGTCACGGGGTTGCTGGTTGCTTCTCTATCCTGGACGGTTCATTTCAAGATATTCACATTGTTTGTACTTTTCTGCTGGGATTACCTTCAATCTTTAAAGGTTCAATCTGTCACCATCTGTCATGTGGGTCTTGGAGAAGGTCAGGTGCCAGCACTTTACTAAAGTATAGTTGTTGGAGTTTAAGTTCTTTTCAAAGTAAATGTTTATTCATTTTCTCTTAACTATGTATACTTAGACATTACACAAAGTCTAGACTGCTGTTTCTCTCTCCAAAGTCTCTCCGTCGTCATGTGGGCTATGACAATATGACTGATGGATTGCTATTTACATATTCAAGATTTAACCCTTTCCTTTACACCACCCAATTTTGGTTTGGAAGGAACAATTTGATTCGGCTGTGCTTTTTCCAAACTGTAATCATGCAAAAGTGCCTAGCAGAGTATCTGCTTTATTTCCCAGATGGGAGATTCTTTCTGGGCACAGGGGCTTGCGAGGCAATGCCAGAAGCTAGAAGCTCAACATTGTCAATTTTTGTGAGACTTATTGGATAAACTCTGTGCTTGAAAAAAATCATTTTTTAATGATGTGTGTATTATTTGAAGTAAAAAAAATCAAATACGCTCTTTTTACGCTTGTTGTTAACTGTAACAAAACTACCAAACAGGGGAAATCTTCCGCTTATTGACTTTGAATTCTCTCTCTCTCTGTATACCACAACTCCTGCGAATCATTTTATTTAAGTGTACTAACCTCAGGCAGCAAAATAAATCTGTGAGAGCAAAAATAAAAGAGGCAAAAGTCTATTAAGTAAAATCAGATATAAAAACAAGAGTTTTCAAAAGAATTATCTCTCAGAAGAAAGACATAAAAACGGCTGGTGGTAGCTTTAGGTCTGAAAGCACACAATTCGGTACATTAATCTTGTTCCTTTAATATTGCATCCAAGTCATTCCTGTCAGTTTGAGAAATTACATCTCCCCAGCTCCCAAGTAAGCAATACTTTCTGGAAGGCAGAATTTTATTCTGAGTGTACAAAAACTGGATAATGTGATCACATTGCCCAAATCCTCTTATCCTGTTTGTTCTAATACACAGAGTGGCAATCTTGAGCTATCTACTCACTGGCCCAGATTTTCCAGTGGCCAGACAGAGTAGATAGGTGTTGACACATGACAACCTTCCAGAATCTCCCTCCAGGCAGACTCTGGAGAAATTGCTTAGGAAATTGAAAATTCTGTTGGATAAGTCCTCTGTGTCCTGTCCTCTCTGAAACTCTTCATTTAAATCAAAACGTTTTGAAGTTCCGACGTAATTAAGTAAATAATTACTCAGGAAGTGTTAGAAAATTAAATGCATAGTCTCACTTTAGAGTAAATATTCAACTGAGCCTATATTTACATCACATAGCATTGGTTATATGTCCTCAAGAGCCTATTCTTGTAACCTTTTTTTTTGCCTGGAACCTAATGCCCCCATACCTGAACCCCTATCCCACTCTGGAGCTGGCATTCACCCTTCATTTGCTCCAGACCCAACCATCTGCTATATCCACTCTAGGTTTAAAATCCCCTTCTCCCCGCAAGAGCAAACCTTTTTCATGACCCAAACCACCCTCATGCCTCAAAACCCAACACCTGTTCCCCCAAATCTGAACACAAACCTCCTATGCCCATTCTGGACCCAACAATCCCTTCACCAACTCTAGACGGGAACTCCCCCCTCACCAGATCCCAGGCATGCCTTCACCTGTCTAAGATTCTGGACATTTAAATTTCGGAATGCAGCAGCTGATTGCTGTGAAAAGGGGGCATAGTTTGCCTTCCCCCAACGATTCTGAACTATAAGGGGCCTGTCAGAATACAAGTACTGTTCCATATTTCTGAAGGAGCCCTGCTCAGAATCTCCTCCCAGAAATATAGAGCTCTATTCTTTTGTAAAAAAAAGTAGAATAACAATCCTCATTGAGTTTTCCAATCATCAGAAAATCTTATCCATCATATCAATTTCTCTGTGCAGTCAGTACTGGATGCAAACATCAGCAGAGAGTCAAACCTCTAACTCGCTAGCGCTGTTGAAAGTCAGCTTGTGCTGCTTAAAGTCAGCCTGGCAGTGTGTAGGTTTAAAGCTAGCCTGCACTAACAACCTTTGCGGCTAAAAGTAGCTGTCTATGCTGCTTGTGCCCTGCTTAAATTCAGCCTATACTGTCAGCTTGTACTGCTTAAAATCAGCAGTCACATTTAAAGACAGATTGTGCCTTATAGACAGGAGGTGCATTGTAGTGGCACAGGTGCTTGGGGTTCATTCTGAATTGAATCTGACCTGGAAAAGAGGGAAAATGGCTCAAAATGGGAGAAAGGTATCAAGGTTTTCTGCACTGTGATTTGGTAGAGAAGATATAAAGTCACAGATTTCTGTTGAACAAGACAGATGGCTTGAAATGTTTACCTTGGAAAGTTTGCAATTGTTCCATTCACTGATACAGAAGTGATTGTGTCTATGAGGTGCTAGTCAGTCATGAATCAATTCTACAGTCTACAGGCATGTAGCATAGATCTAGTTGCTATATCTTAGAAGATAACACTGTCTCTTACCTTGTGTTAATATATTTTGCTAGCCTCAAACTAATGTAACATGTTATCTTACAATGAGATAAGAAATTACTTGTGATTCAAGTATGTGCTTCTTCTACAGAAGACTTATTAGCAAGTAATCCTTCATTCTTTTATACTAGAAAGCACTGTAGACTGCAACTATATAAAGGGTTCTTGGCAGCACACCTACTCAAGATGATCCTAGCAGAATCAAGTGCTAGGTGTGGGCATCTCTTAAAACAATATCACACACACATCTGCAGGGAGTTAGGAGACTTGCTAAGGAGATGGAGAAAAGGCCAGGGGAGCAAATAGCCTCAAGAGACAAATTTCAGGAATGCACCTTCAGAGACTTAGGTACAAATCTACCAGTTTAATGATCTCAGAGGTTGGCCAGTATAGTAAATGTGTCTTCAGATGACAAGTGCTACTTTTTGCACTGCTTGACCATCCATTGCTCAAATCAATACACTCTCATCACTCACGGATCAGCAATCCCTAACAATCAGGATTCACATCTAGTACTCACATACTTAACCACATCCTCAAGCTCACATACCCAAAATGATCACAAACCTCACATCAACAGCTTGTAGCATGCACACACTGGCAGTTATTCAACAATAGCAGCATCACTCAAACATATTGTACATGTATATTTTTATTTTACTTTATTTTTGATTGTGTTCTGAACAAGAAAAATGACTTTTTAAAAAAAAAAAAAGATTTTGGGAGGAATTGCTGCACTTTTAAAACAATTTAGTGAAAATTATTGCAGGTTATGTTTACACAGTTGCTCTGTCAACCAATGGGAGAAATTGTTTGTAGACAGCCTTACCCAAGGCAGTGTATACAAAGTGAGATCCAGCCAGCAACAGGTTACTGATTGGTTTATAGAGCTCCATTTTCTGCAGCAGTTAATAAAATGCCATCTGATGGAACAGAAAAAAAGCAAATTGTAGTGAGTTGTTTTTAGGATAGAAGATTACAGAAAGTAAATGCCTCATTGATCAACGCAAGGACCACTGCTCTGGTAAAAGTGCAAAGGATGAGGATAGATTTAGATGAGATAGATAAAAACTGTTGCCATGAGTTGATAACTATAAGGACTAGGAGAGACAGTCTTAAGATTTTAGGCAAGAGATATGAGGGGACATGGGAAAGAACATTTTTATCCAATGAATAGCAATGAACTGGAACTCAGCGCTAATAATAAAAGGTGGAAACACAAGTGAAGAGTTATTTCAAAAGGACATTGGTTACGTATTTGAGGGAAATCTCAGTTTGGAGCCATGGGATAGCACAGGAGAGTGGGATCAATTGGATTGCTCTACTGAGAGTTGCCATAGGCCTACTAGGCCAAATGATCTTTCTCTATGCCACAGTGATTCAATGAATCTAAGTGTACGTTAGTCCTTTCTGCAAGGTCACTAGTTTTATTCAGAGAAACTTTGTGTGATTATGCCATCAAAGAATGTTGAAATCTGTTTGCATTGACTCTGCTGCAAACTTCATGGCTGAAAGTTCTGTCAAGCTATAGTATGTTGGCAAAAAGTCCAGAACAATAGAAAGGTTTGAGTGGAAATGCAAATTTATTTTCAGACAAAGTTTATAATCTGCAGGAAGATGAGATCTACACTAGGTATGTGAATATTAACAGGTTTTATTAAATATGGCAATGTACAAGGCATAGTTAGATGCTTATTATTTCTGGAATCTGGCAGACTCAAGATCCAGTTCCACATGATCTAACATCTCTGTGTCATAGCTCCTTTTGCTTGCTCAGTAGCTATTCTTAGATTCAAGGTAGAATGAACAATTTAATTTAAAATATCATGGAAAAAAAAGGCGATAGTCACCTTTGCTGCAAGGCATGTTCTGCTTAAAATCTAGTACAGAAGCTGTACTGTCACTTTGATTCAGAGAACAACTATGGAGTGCAAAAATCATTTTTTAAAATTATTCTGTTTAAGAATACCAAGTAAAACCAATTTTAATCTTAGCATAAGAAAGTCTGGCCTCTCAGACTTGTGATTATGAGAACAGAGATCTGCCCGTATCTACAACTTTACAACATACTTTTATAAAAGATGTTTGAGAAAAGGTAAAGGACCAGAGTGCACGAATCAAAGGTGATTATTCATTAGCGTAGAACAACAAAGCTGCACTCTTGAATTGGCACCTTACCAATAACCAATGTAACTCTAAGTCTGCTACCTTTGATTTTGTGATGCACACCAATAACAAGTGAAGTCTGTGCTATGAGTAGCGGTTTGGAAAATCTAGCCAATTATTCCTTATAATAACCAATAATGTAATGGTATGTGATAAATAAAGCACTGCATGATCAGCCACTTTAGTTGTACCAATTTTTAAAAAAACAGATTGATGCTTAAATGAGTTAAAATGGATGTGTTTGTATTTCAATACTTTTCTTTTCAAAGGTCACTAAACATATGGCTTACCAAGCTTCTAAATTTAAGAGGTAGAACATCCACACTAGGGAATGAAACCAGACATCGTGCGTTAATTTCAAAACTTTCTCCCACCCTTCAGTAGAAAAAAAGATCATCACTGATGATTGATTGTATTTGATTGATCTCCATAACAAAGCAGTTCATAATTTAACTGGAACTGGACCAATGTGTGCAGTGACTTTGATGTTAGAACCAATTGAAAAAGTTCCTAGTGTTGATATCAGTTTGAACGAGTAACATAAAACATTAGCAAGAAAAGGAACATTTAGATGCAAAGTACAATGGCTTTTAGACAGCAGTGACATAAAACAGAATGGATAATAGAGCACACATGTGAAGCTGATCACACAATTGTCCACCTTATCCTACCATCTCCACTGATGTCACCATGGTACCAATTACCAATAATTGAAAAATTTGGAAAAAAGCTGAAAATACTAAATATTCTGTACCGCCCTTTACTTTATAGGAGCACCGAATACAAGTAGGCTGCAATCTGGCTTTTGATCATGTCTTCTGTGTTCAATGTTATAAGTAACCAGATATTTGATCTGAACAACCTGCCTTGCTCTCAAGAAGAAAGTGATCATCTGATCCTGGAGACTTGTCAGCCTTTAGGTCTAATAGTTTTGTCTACATTGTTCCCCTAGTGATGCTAATTGTTGAAAGCTCCTCACTCCTGTTCATTTCTTGATTTTCAAGTAGCTTTGTGAAGTTTTTTTTCAATCTTGTAATGAAGACAGACACATAATATATTGTTCAACAGCTCCACCATTTCTTTGTTTTCCATTATAAATTCAGAGAAAACAAAGTAAATTAAATGGTAAACTGTTGGTTCAATACAAATTTCCTTATGGTGAACACACTCAATGTTTAATAGTTTAAGCGGTTTCTTTCTTGTGTTGTGTTGGCATTGCAGAATCAACTCCAATTAAGCTTACAGACTGAAGTTATTGAACTTAATGCTCAGTTGCACATAACAAGTCTTTCACACCCTCCAGACATCACAAAGCATTTGACAACTGATAAGAGTACTTTTGAAGCTCGTCAATGTATAAAACCTGTCAGCCAATTTGTAGCCGGCAAGATCCCACAAATAACAGCGTGATAATAAAGAGATCATCTATTCTGTTGATGTTGATTGGGGGATAAAATTGGCCAAGGTCGGAGATAACTTTCTTACTCCTCTTCGAAATTGGGCCATAGGATCTTTCAGATCAGCCTGTGAGAGCAGATGGAGCCTTGGTTTATCACCTCATCTGAAAGACAGCACTACATCGGAGTGTCACCCCTGATGTCACTACTCAAGTCACTGAAGTGAGTCAAAGCCAAAATGTTTAACTTAAGGGAGTGTCGAGTGCTCACAATTAGTGGTTTGGGAATGTGCTGCCGCTGCTATTGCAATAACATTCTTACTACTGATATTGCAAGATGGATTAGTGAGAGTGGCAAAAACACCAAAATGATTTCATGCTGGTGGAGGTATCAATAGCACCTTTTTAAATGACAGAATTGCCACTTATGGTACCAGTGTCAAAGCTGTCAATGATCAGGAGCTAAACTGTTCTGTTCATTCAGAGCAACACATGATTTTCCAAAAACAAGTAGTAAAAATTAAATCCATTTCTAAGTTATTTCATGAAACATCTATATTTTAATATAAATGCAGTTCCAGTCAAATGGTGCAAGCTAGGACAAAGAAAAATATTTCATTCAAGCTGAAACGAATCAATCCCTCTGGCAATATTTAGAAGGAACCCTGTTGAATATATTCACTGGAAGCTATTCATTTTAATGTACCTGCTCTCTGAATCCCGATAAGGAGCGATATTTACTGCAGTTCCTGCTGAATTATGACTGTATGCACCAAGAGTTCAGAAAGATAGATGAGGAGATGGGCAATGTACAAATTGCAGACTGCACGTATTCCTGCTGAATATCAACCTCACGTCAATTTTATGAAAATATTCTGGACTGCTGATAGGAACACTTCAAGATAAGGATTTCAAGAAGAAAAACTAATCTCCTTAAAGGTCAGTCCAAGCGAAACAGCAACAGTAACAGAGCAAACCTGGGGGTGAACAGCAGTAGCAGCATAAATGCATAAGGACCAGGGCCTGGACTGAGGTCAGTCCAAACAAGATAAAGTATTTACTTTTTGTATTATAGTCTGCTACGAATAGAGAATGGTAGTGAGAGACCGGAAATTGGTGAGGACGGGGTAAGGTTGTGTAATCAGTTTCTAGATTATTGTCTGTAGTTGATAAGGTTCAGAATGGTCCTCCTGTAATACATGGGAAATAAGGGATATTTTCAGTATTCATAGTGACCATGCAGTTCCTGGACCCGTAGATAGACTCACTCTGGAGTATCCAGGAGTCTGAGAATGTCCTGGATAGTACGTTTAGCTGGTCACACCACCAGTCAGGGCTACACAGTCATTTAGGTGACCACCAGGACAACGAGTATGCGTGGACAGGCAGCAGTCCTCTATGGCCATTCCCCTTTCAAACAGGTCTACTGTACTGTATTGGATAATGAGGAGGGATTGCCTCTCAGCAGGGTTGTTGTGGTAGGTGATTTTAGCTTCCCATCTATTGACTGGGAGCTGCTTACTGCCAGGCTTGGACGTGGAGGAATTTATTAAGTGTGTCCAGGATTTGTTTTGAAGCAATATGTAAATTGTCCAATTAGGGAAGGGGCCATACTAGACCTGGCACAGGGGAAGGAGCCCAGCCAGGTGGTCAAAGGTTCAGTGGGGAAGCATTTCAGAAACAGTAATTCGGTAAGTCTCAAGTTGTTTATGAATAAGGATTAGAGTAGACTTCAGATGAAAGTACTAAACTGGGGAAGACTAACTACAACAATACTAGGCAGGAACTGGGGAATGAAGGTTGGGGGCAGCTGTTTGAGTGTAAATCCATATCTGGCAAGTGGGAATCTTTTAAGGCTAGATGATTAGAGTTCAGGACCTGCATCTTCTGGTGAAAATGAAGGATAAAGATGGCAAGATTCAGGATCTTGGAGACAAGAGAAATTATGAGCTTAGTGAAATCTCTTTGGAAAACAGGTTCGTCTCGATGTGTTTTATACATATATCAGAGAGCAAGATGGGATGTCAACATATGAAAAAGAGGTTAGAGCATTAACATTGACAAGTCCCCAGGATCTGATGGGATCTACCCCATGGGAGACAAGTGAGGAAGTTGTTGGGGCCTTGTACAAAATCTTTACATCCTTTTTTAATCATAGGAAGTTCCCAGAGGACTGGAGAATAGCTAATATAATTCTTTTGTTTGAGAGAGGAAACAGGGATAATCCAGGAAATTACAAGCTGGTGAGCCTTATATCAGAGGTAGCAAAATGATTGGAGAAGATTCTTAGTGATAGGATCTACTCATGTTTGGAAAAATATGGACTTCTTGGTGATAAAATGGCTTTGTATGGGGAAGGTTGTGTCTCACAAACTTGATTGTACTTTTTGAGGAAGTGACAAAGATGATTGATGAGGGTAGGGCAGTAGATGTTGTCTGTATGGACTTTATCAAGTCCTTTTACAAGGTGTCGCATGGCAGGCTGATGCAAAAGGTCAAGTTAACTGGGATCCATGGGGAGCTGGTAAGATGGGTACAGGATTGGCTTAGTAATAGAAGACAGAAAACAGAAAGAATGGTGGAGGAGTGTTTTTCTGAGTGGAGATCTGTGACCAGTGGTGTTTGCAGGGATCAATGCTAGGACCCTGTTGGTTGTAAAATATATAAATGATTTGGAGGAGAATGCAGCTGGCCTGATTAGTAAGTTTGCAAATGACACAAAGGTTGTGGGATAGTGAGGAGGATTGCCTGAGAATACCGCAGGATATAGACAAGCTGGAGACTTGGGAGGAGAAACGGCAGATGGAGTTTAATCTGGACAAATGCAAGACGATGCATTTTGCAAAATTGAATTCAGGAGGAATGTAAACAGTAAATGGCAGAACCCTGAGTGACATCAACATACGAAGGATGTAGGAAAGAAGGATCACATTTCTCTGAAAGTGGCAAGTCAGGTAGATAAGATGGTCAAGATGGCATATGGCATGCTTGCTTTCATGGATCTGGGCACAGAATACACAAATTGGCAAGTCATGTTGCAGCTTTACAGATCTTTAATTCAGCCACACTTGGAATATTGCGTACAGTTCTACCACACTACCAGAAGGATGTGGGGGCTTTGGAGAGGGTACAGAAATGGTTTATCAAGATATTGCTTGGTTTGGAGGGTATTAGCTATGAGAAGAGATTGGACCAACTTGGTATGTTTTCCCTTGAACTCAAAGGCTGAGGGGTGACCTAATAGAAGTTTACAAAATTATGAGGGGCATGGACAGTCAGAGTCTTTCTCTGGGATAAGTATGGCAGTTATGACGAGGCAGAGGGTTAGGATAAAAGGGGGTAAATTTCAAGGAGAGAGAAATGTTTTTGTCCACAAATAGTAAAATGTGTATGCAAATTGCTGCCAGAGGAGATGGTGGAGCGATTGTAACAGCAACGTTTAAGAGACATTTATACAGATATATGAATAAACAATAGAGGGACACAAACTGCATAGGGGCAAAGGGTTTTTGGTTTAGAAAGGTATTGTATGTTGGTGCTTCCTTGGTGGACTGAAGGACCTGTTCCTGTGCTGTAAGGTTCTTTGTTCTTTAACAAAAAATAAGTTATTGACTGTAGCATTACAGAACTCCATTAAAGAGGCTTACATATTGCAACAACAATTTAATAATGAGCTGTTGGAAAATTAAGGTGGGGAGGTCATGCCCTTGAGAAGGCAAAAGGGAAGTTACAGTATAAAAATAACCCAAAAGGCTTTGTGGACAAAGAAACACATCTCAAACAAAAGCATAAAATGCCAGAAACAAAATCTAAACTACAAAATCTTTAGGGCACTATTGTTTTCCAACAAAATACACAATCATGGATTGTTTGTACGTGAAATGAATGCAGATAAATTAAACATGGGTATAATCACTGTAAAAACAGGGCTCTGAAATTTATTTTGCCAACCGTGAAAATTTACTAACTCTTTCACCCTAGAGTAAGTTAATGGGATATTTCTACATTGCTGCTTAGAACTTCATAACTTTAATGACAAAATGTCATCGTAAATAGCATAAAATGAATTAATTCAGTAAGGCACAGTTGTCATAGTGATATATTGGGGTTGTACTGAATTTGCAGTACCAATTTGGTATGTTTCAATTTATATTTGAAACATAATTATACTAAAGTTGAATAAGGTCAGCTAATCCATTATTAATAACCCCCATTAATTCTTACAGAACTTCCAACAGTTTTGAGGCAAAATATAGTGTCAGAATTGGGTGACTATTATTTCTGTAGCTGCATTGTTCCCTGAGATACAAAAACATTCCTTAAAGAATTTGCTGTAGGTGTCAATTTAACATTAAAGGGAAGATCAACATCCAGCAATAATGAACCAAAGATGGGAAATCTATGCTTGAGGTACTTGGATTATTGGGGGTGGGGTAGTTTGATTAGAATTCTATATCTCTGGTCTGTATTGATACCCAGACAATCCCAATGTTGACATTCAGCATATTGCGATGAAAGTTCATAAGATATTAATATTGTGAAACTTTGGTTCTAAAATGGAAAGTCCATGTGTAGCATTAAGTTTGGCTTGCACTTCTGTTTTGCATGTGTTAAGAAGGGGGTTAGACTCATTATAGACTTGTACTTTGAATGATTCTGGTGTGTCTGAATTTTATTGATACATTCATTTTTCATGAGGTTTTACAGCCTTGAAATAGAGCTTGAGGTGAACAGTTCAGTGCACTGGGGAAAAGAAAGGAATAGATAAAACTATTGTTGCTTAGCTACTGAAGTCCAGCGTCACAAAGATAGAAATATCCAAAAGATCAGGCAGTTTGCACAGGTTCAGTCAGGAAACAGTTGCTATATGTTGTAGAGATGGGGAAAATATCCTGCGCTGTGTAAGTGAGAAAGCTGCAGAATGTTAGAGTCTGTGCCCTTTTTTTTGCATTTTGCACAAAATAGATTTTTATCTCAAAAGTTTATTCTTTGAGCTGAGTTATTATGATGGTGCTGGCTTGAATATTAGATGCTCTACAGTATTTGGATGAGAAACTGAAAGTAATATTGCACATTACATATGAAATCACATTAGCCTGAAGGTCCAAGGTCAGATCACACATCAAAATCAATTTCGATTTAAACCTTAATTTAAATTTTTACTAGGGTTAAATGTGGTTCCAAGTTTTGGCCTTTCGATCTGAGATGTAATATTCCAAAATGATCACCAAGTGTGACATTTTTTGATTCTACTTGGACATCAAAATGCACCTCCACATTGGGTCACAACTTGTTTGCTAAACAATCATTGGGTTCATACTAGTTCAGTTCCATTCTGGCTGAAGTAATTTATTGAATTGCCTCCATCCAGTATGCTTCTCATTTGACATTTATTTGCATAATTCCATTGAGAAGCACACCTATGAAAATAATGTTGGAACATTGTTTGTTATCACTGCTTCAGTAGCGCTTGCCCTGAGATTGACTTATGAAACCCACTTTGATAGGAAGAATAGAGGCATGGCCTATTTTCTAAATAGGAAGAAAATGCAGGAATCTGAAGTGCAAAGGGACCTGGGAGTCCTAGTCCAGGTTTCTCTCAAGGTAAACTTGCAGGTTGAGTCAGTAGTTAGGAAGGCAAATACAATGTTGTCATTTATCCCGAGAGGACTAGAATATAAAAGGGATGTGTTTCTGAGACTTTATAAAGGCCAAGAAATAGCCAAATCCCAGGGATAGAGCACCACTAATTCAAAGCAAGATAAAAATCACAAATCATTTTGCAGCATTACCTGATAATGATGAAAGAGTTTTATTTTGACATCTGGAAGAATTTTTAAAATGCTGGAATTGCATATCAACTTGTAGAAGTGATTTTTTTTGCTTAAGTGCTTTAATGGAGCAAGTAAAAGAGTACTGTAGAGGCTGGATAATATTGCTAAACTTGGTCAGATCACATTTAGAATATTGTGCCCAATTTTGGGTTCTATACTTCAGGATGTGTTGGCCCTGGAGTGAGCCAAGAATGATCCCAGGAATGAAAGGCTTAACATACGAGGAATGTTTGAGGACTCTGGGACCATTCTTGATGGATTTTAGAAGGAGGGAAACCTGATTGAAACTTACAAAATATTGAATAGCCTGGACAAATGGACTTTGGGAAGATGTTCGCATTGACAGGAAAGACAAGGACCCAAGGGCACAGCCTAAGAGTAAAGGGAAGATCCTTTAGAATGAAAATAAAGAGAAACTTCTTTAGCCAGAGAGTGGCGAATCTGTGGAATTCATTGCCACAGAAGGCTGTGGAGGCCAGGTCATTGAGTATATTTAAAACAGAGATAGATACATTCTGATTGCCAAGGGGATCTAAGATTATGGGGAGAAACAGGAAAATGGGGTCAAAAAACCTATCAGCCATGATTGAAAGGCCTAATTTCCGCTCCTATGGCTTGTGGTATTATGAACTTGGTGTAAGAAAAGCTGAAATAGTGTAATTGTTCTTTGTAACCTCTTAAATAATTAACTTTATAACCTTGTAGTTTGTTAATAAACATGCTTTTTTTTTACTTTAACGAAAAATTAATCCAGAGACTTCATTGACTAACTCATGCTCAACACCCACCCGTACATTTTTTAGTTGGTCATCTTTTTTCTGGAGATTTTAATACAATCAAATTTAAATATTAGGAAAGGTATTGGTAAAATTGAGAGAAATGATGAACTATGGCAAATCAACACATGTAGAAACAAGAAATTAGGAGTTAACATGAAATTTAAGACAAGGGAAATTTTCCCTTTAATGCTAATGGGAGTTATGGAATAAGTTTTGTTTCTAGAGAGAGGTGAGGATACAGGTAAAACAAAGCTAAAAAATCAAAAAATAACTTTGTTGTTCCAAAGTCTAAGTTTTTCTTAGAAGCTGGTGATAAATAACGTCTTTGGCCACAAGAGGCTCAGGTTTTTTTTTAAATGTTAGTAAGGTAGCTTGCAGCATAGGTAGAACAGATCTTATTTAGTTTGTATTTTCCCCAAATATCTGTTGTCCTGCTGCCAACTCCCCTAATCGCAACTTCTGTTGGAACTTTTTTTCCACAAATTTCTAGTAGAATGGCTCTAGCCAGAATTACTAGTCTTACCCACATAATTCATCATTCCCATTGGTTTCCAGTAGGAGAAAATTCAGCACCATTGTAAATCATTCCCCTCCAAGCCTCTGTAAAATGGCTTTAACATAATTCTGTGTTTATGGCAAAGCATCAGAGTTTAGCAATATTATTCAGCCTCTACAATACTATTTTATTTGCTCCATTAAAGCGCTTAGCAAAAAACAAAATCACTTCCACAAGTTCACTTGCAATTCCAGCGTCTTAAAAGTCAAAATAAAATTTTTAACAGTATCGGATGATGCTGCAAATGATCCGTGACTTTTACCTTGCTTTGAATTAGTGGTGCTCTATGCTTGGGATTTGGCCATTTCTGCACTGTTCCAGATTATCCTTCGTGTAATAATCTTGCAGCAGCATACGTACTGAGAGAAGGTCCATGCCAGAGACAAAATGGTATAGCATTGGGGACATACAGCCAGCCTGAATGCATTCCACCACAATATTCACCCTCCGAATTATAGGGCAGAAACTTATGGTGGGCTGAGCGACGTGAGCTGTAGAAAGATGTGGTGGAATCAGGTGAGAAGTTCAGCAATGCCAATGTCAACATCAAGATCATCTCACCCCACTTTAAAAACAAAATCTTTTCACAAGCAACATGTTGAAATTCTCACTGTGCTGTGGGGAGTTCCCAGTTGACAGTGAATAATGTTTATGGTCTTTGGTGACAATTCAACTCATTTCATTAATATTCTGGCTGTGGTCTTATCAAACTTGCCGAACAAACTAGATGTTGGGAAAACCAAACATTGATAACACAGCTGGATACAGTGCTGGGACATAGTGCTGGTACTGTAGCCTCCACTACTAGACCGGGGGCATGGGGAGGTCCTCTTGTGCACCACTCCATCCAGCAGGAGCTCAAAGGTCTTGTCACAAAGCAGGATGTCGATTTCTCTTTGCGTGCCATGCCTGGGACAAATGTCAGGAACGTTGCTTTGCAGCTGTGGGTCTAGACTGACTGTAATAGACAGTTGTGCACCCAGACAAGTAAAGATGGTGCCTGCATCAGCGGTGCTAGTCAACTTGAGGATTTCCAGTGAATGGTGAGCTGTTTCAGGAACAGTGCATGGTAAGATAACGTGGAAAGTTGGATGTACACCAGGTGAACTGCAACAGTTCAAGAAGGGGGCTCGCCACCTTTTCAAGGACAGTTAAGGGCGGGCAACAAATGCTGACTTTGTCACGATACATGTTCCCTGAAAAGTTCTTAAGAAGAAACCTGTATTAAATTATTATTTTTGACCTCAAAAGCGCAAACATTTATTTCAAAGGGATATTGATAAGATACAAAAATCCACAACACAATTTGCTAAATTGCATAGATGGAAACAAACAAGATAAATTCTATTAATCACAATTTAGTTAAGTGGTAGAATATATAATTTCATACGAACCTTAAGAACGTTGAAAATCCTTATTCTATGTTTAAGCCCATGTACTGGATCTACTCACATTAAGAACTTCTTTTATTTGGCATGTGTTGTTTGGTGAATGAGAAAAGATTCATTCTATTTGAACACTACTGCCAGGTTTAAGTTATTCAGTAGCTTACGTGCTGACACTCCTCAATACTGAAACGATAAAGCTACTCGCAGTTGATTTATATAGTGCCAAACTAATCAGAAATAACATTTTCTCAATATTTTGCATCGCTTAATCCCAATTAAAAATAAAAACAAATCTCAAAGTAATTTTTGTACCTATTCAACTGATAGAACAGTGTAAGAATTCTTCAACTGTATTGTGATGGAGCTCAACTGTAAAGTTAATCATAAAATGTGAACAAAATACAATGAAGGGATATTATCGTATGCTGTCCATGCCCTAACTTGTTCCAGATTCATGATTCCTGATGAAGGGCTTTTGGGTGAAACGTGGATTTTCCTACTCCTCAGATGCTGCCTGACCTGCTGTGCTTTTCGAGCACTACTCTGGAACCCTTGTTCCAGATTCAGCAATGCCTAAAATTTGAAATTCACTTTCCCCCATCTGCAGGTGCCTGGTGATATTTGGTCACATTACTAACAGATCTGCCATAACATAATTTAGTGAGTCACTACACTTGTTTGGGTAATTAGCTGCAAGGGCCAAGGTGCTGGCTTTTGTGAATAGTTTTGGAACAATTTGTCATAGATGTTTTTCTTCTAAAGAATTTTAAAATCTCAAATAAGTGGAATTTATCTTTGTGCATTACCTTCCCACTCTATATGATTTCTCCTTTTAAACAATTGTGATATGTAGTTCAACTAGCTGAGTTTCTACCAATTCTTAAAAGAAAGCTAGCTACTCCAGCTATACACAAATAAAATTAAGAGTCTTTTTCATCTTTTGTTTTGAGGTGCTGTTGTACTCCAAATAAACATTTGATTTGGACCTTTTGGAGTCCATTTTACTTTGTCAGATTTTGTTGACTCCAAGCAACATTAAGGGAAGAGTGATAATGGATTAAGAGGTTGGGTAGGAGAATACTACCAGAGATTAAAAATGCAAAAAGTCAAGAAGAGAAACAGAAGGAAACCAAGGGAAGGGAGT
This sequence comes from Chiloscyllium plagiosum, assembly GCF_004010195.1. NCBI lineage: Eukaryota > Metazoa > Chordata > Chondrichthyes > Orectolobiformes > Hemiscylliidae > Chiloscyllium > Chiloscyllium plagiosum. The sequence continues at coordinate 29,731,847 of NC_057732.1, forward strand.
TGTCAATTTAAATACTGAAATGAGGCTGCAGGTCTTCATTTTCATTAGCACTTGATTTTTAACCATAGGTGTCGAGGTTTCTGAGAATTGAGGAAAGTGACCAGGGGAAGATGGTGAGAAATGTTGAATTCAAAGAGTTGGTTCTTCCATAGGGTGGCGTCTGGACCACAGAAGTGCTTTCTCCAGGATCAATAGTCAATACAATAAACCTTGCCCCAACAGGATCTGTTTATCCCACACCATTACTGAACCTTCACTCTTGCTCACTATTGATCTTTTTCTTTCTCTTCACCAACCACTTTACCCACCTGCTTTCACAGATTTCTCATATGAAAGGCCTCCAGCCTGTTTCACAGAGGATGCCAAAAACTGAAATTTAAAGGGATGATAGTTAAATTATTCAGCATAGGCATAAAACATGTTTCTCTAATCCCAGAATAGCTGACTCACCAACAGCAACACGTCAACCCCATCCATTCCCCTAAATTCACTTTGCACAGAATAGTCTTCAAGCAGAGGTGGAAGTACATATTTCAAAGACAAAAAGGAAGTGCTATCGAGAAAGTACCTAGGCGTTATGCCACTACATCAGCTAAGACCAAGGTACAAGGGTAGAAAGGAAGGTGAAGCTTGATAAACTTGAAAGTTCTTTTAGAAGGTGCCAGACATGGTGGAAGGGGAATGGGTAGATGCTAGATTTATACTGTCAAGTATTGTGACAAATACCTTCATGATAGGAGAGAGTTAAGAATTATGAAATTAAGGATAGGTAAGAAATTAGCTGAAAAGAAGTAGGAAAAACAACAGGATAAGTCTTCAGTGGTCATGAACTGATAACATAGTAGAGGGTTTCTGAACCATTTTAAGATAATATGAAAACATATCATATAGTACTGTAGTGTCAGCCCAAATCTACTGATCTGGTAATCAAATTCCAATCAAAGTAAGTGTGATTAGATCTTTTGCATGGAAGATGGTTGAACAATGCAAAAAAGTAAAGGAATTGGGCAACATTTAAAAAAGAAACACGTCAAATAAATAAAATTTTCCCAAGAAAATAAGAAAGTTGGTTTTGTGCCAGGAGTTTCAGAGATAAAAGATGTAATGCTGAATCTATGCAAGTATAAAATCTTACATGGAATCTTAGGCTGTGCGCTACAAAAAGCGAGGCAATATAAAGATTGCAAAATAAACTGAAGTCATTTATTAGGAGTGTGTTTATAAGATGGTTTGTTATAAGTTTTCAGTACTTTCAATGGATCACTTTCCAGTGTTGAGGAATCCAGAAGCAGCAAACAGAAGTTTGAACAATAAATGTTAGGATAGATTGCAGAAGAAAGTCTTTGTTTTGGTGTTGAGTCTGTAAATGTACTGCATTAATTACAGAAATGGAGACCAGACCAATATTCAAAAAAATTTACTGAGGAAGTAGAGGAGAGGTCCAATGTATAAGAGGTGTGGGAAAATGATTGCCACATGTGTGGATGTGATGTGGGTGGTGTAAGATGTAGAGCATGTGGATGCAAGCGTGTGCTTGGGTGCAGATATGTTTGTGGCATGCGCAAGAAGATGTGGCAGTGTGGAGGTGGGCAGCCAAAAACAAAACAGCAGACAGAACCAGTACCTGATGATCTGCTTTCAAAAAAAGAGTTCAATTAAGCAATTGACAATTTCAACTTAGAATCAAAGACGTACAGCATGGAAACAGATCCTTCGGTCCAATTCGTTCAAGCCAACTAGAGAGTCTAAACTAATCTAGTCCCATTTAACCCATATCCCTCTAAAACTTTCCTATTCATATACCCATCCAGATGCCTTTTAAATGTTGTAATTGTACCAACCACCATCACTTCCTCTGGTAGCTCATTCCATATACACAGCACCTTCTGCATGAAAAGGTTGCCCCGTAGGTCCCTTTTAAAATTTTCCCCCTCTCACCCTAAACTTATGCCCTCTAGTTCTGGACTCCCCTCACCACAGGGAAGAGTCTATTTATCCTACCCATGCCCCTCATGATTTTATAAACCTCTAAAGTCACCCGTCAGCCTCCAATACTTCAGCTCCAGGGAAAAACAGCCCTAGCCTATTCAGCCTCTCCTTGTAGCTCAAACCCTCCAACCCTGGCAACATCCTTGTAAATCTTTTCTAACTCTTTCAAGTTTCACAGCACCCTTCTGATAGGACTGAGATCAGAATTGCTCACAATATTCCAAAAGTGGCCTAACCAATATCCTTTACAGCCACAAAATGACCTCCCAAACCTATAATACTCAATGTTCTGACCAATAAAGGAAAGCATACCAAATGCCTTCTTCACTATCCGATCTACCTGTCTCTCTACTTTCAAGGAGCTATGAACCTGCATTCCAAGGTCCCTTTGTTCAGCAACACTCCCCAGGACCTTACCATTAAGAGTACAAGTCCTACCCTGATTTGCCTTTCCAAAATGCAGCATCTCGCATTTATTTAAATTAAACTCTATCTGCCACTCCTCGGCCCATTGGCCCATCTGATCAAGATCCTGTTGTACTTTGAGGTAACCCTCTTCATTGTCCACTACACCTCCAATTTTGGTGTCATCTGCAAACCTACTATATTCACACCCAAATCATTTAAATAAATGATGACAAGCAGTGGATGCAGCAATTATCCTCGTGACACACCACTGATCAAGGTGGCATGGTGGCTCAGTAGTTAGAACTGCTGCCTCACAGGTTTGACTATTCCAACCTCCTGGTGCTCCGGTTCCCTCCCACAATCCAAAGATGCGCAGCTTAGGTGAATTAGCTATGCTAAATTGCCCATTGCATTCAGGAATGTGTAGGTTAAGTACATTTCTTGGGTAAATATAGGATAGGGGAATGGGTTGGGTGGGTTATTCTTCAGAGGGTCAGTGTGGACTTGTTGGGCCGAAGGGCCTGTTTCCACACCGCAGAGATTCTATAAAAAAAAGAAATCACAAGCCTCCAGTTTGAAAAGCAACCCTCCACTATGCTCTGTCTTCTACCTTTGAACCATGAGGAACCTTGTTGAACATCATATTGAAGTCCATTTGGATCACGTTCACCATTCTGTCCTTGTTTGAAAATTGAAAATGCCAAGGTGCCCAGTAGAGCTAGCTAAAAGGATTGAGATAACCTTTAGTAATTAAAAAAAAAACAGTAGTTTCTTATACGAAGCGTGTTTTATTCCCACTTTGTAAACTCTTTCCACCATCTTATCCCATTCTCCCATCTAATATTCAATAACTCACCGGGAAGAATTGTTTCACAAATAAATTTAGACATATTAAAATTTAAGAATTCAGTTTTATTAAGCTCACTTACTGACATCTATAATGGTATAAACCACATTCAAAAAGCAGTAGTGATGATCACCAATATTTGAGTCATAGTTTTTTTTTTAAAACTTAAACTCCTTACATTTTCAGAAATAACAGAAGATGGTCTCACATTGAAAGTCCACCAATTATGTTTGTATGAAGTTTGATCATAGTTTGTGGATTAGCTACTTCTACCAGAAAATGTTTCATGAAATTAGACCTGGTTGACAAGAGTTGTTCACCAGCAAGGCACAAGTATTTGGACTAATTGTAGGTCATCCTTTATCAATTATTGGTCATCCAAGTCCCAATTACCTCTTTCAGGAAATGCAAAGAGGAAAATTTATTTGAGAAAGTTAACTAGCATTATCTAAAAAGCAATATACATAAGTTTGTTGGCCCAACATACAATTAAAATGTTTTGGTTGCTCTACAAATGCCTTTTTCATTACATTGTTAAATTTCAGTAAAAGTTGTAATAGTTTTTCATACTTGTATCTGTAGGTCAAATAACCAAAAATAAACTCTACATAAATTCATCTTTACAGTTAGTACATATAACCAATAATCTTGACTCATGTCACCCAAATGCCCAAAAATTAATTTGTTCTTTTGGTCCCTATTCTTAGTCAGCAATATTCTTTAAGACCACCATAAAAGTTTTAACAGTATAAAATCATGTTGATAGCGATTGTGGTCCTGTTTCACAGAATGCATGTATTTCTGGCCTACTTTCAATATCAATTAACTGTCTAAGTTGATCAAATGCATGCAAATGTACAATAAAACTGGATTATACTGAAATATTTTCCAGAACTAGAGCCAAAAATGTAAAACAACTACAATTCACTAGATGCTACCTTCCATGGTTTTCATGGCTACACTTTGTACTACCACAATATGGGACTACCTAAACAGCAGGTTCAAACCAAAACTTAACATTTCCAATTTATTTGTAAAATGAGCAAAGAACAAATAAAGATCTGAATTCTAATGCTACACCAAATCAAGACAAAGTTGTCAGAAATAGTCCATGAGGTGGTATCCTGTACAGCAGAAAACATCTGAAACAGATTTCAATAAACTTGACCTAAACTGTATACAGTCAGAACATAGCTTTAAAAAAAAACAAACCTTTTGTAGCAATGTATATTCAAAGTACCATAACTTCAGGTATTAACTACAAATGCCCACTCTTTATTTAACTTTCAAATATTACAGCAGAAAGGTTTTTCTTTCCCTTTATTAGATAGAGTAGACGTCTGTAGATGTACAAATACTCAGAAGATTTTCAACACGGCCTGAGCTACTATAGTTCTATTCAGTGATATGTGTAACCACACTGCTCTTCCCCCACCAAGTGCCCACGGATACTTTAAAGTATACATCAACAAATGTTAACTCCTATTTACAAACGAAAGCTTTTTTCATTTAAATTGAAATGTATAAAACCTTGACACTACCTTTCAGGCAATGCGCAATGAAGATTGATCACATTCTTCCTGCTTTACCAAGCAGTGAGCTAATTGATAAAATAAAATGCCCTTCCGAAATGGAGCAGTGTATAGCAATGTGGTCCCATTCATTGTAAGAGAACAAATGAGGTGATCCTGGTAAACTGCTAGCTTAAAAATTATTCATTCTACATTCTGCCAAGCAAAGTATCTCATAGAATTAGAAAGGCATGCAGAATTAACAAAGGCGGAAAAAAAAAGTTATGTAATTAGCTATTCCTTAGGTAAGTTGGAGAGCCATCTTTCCTCTTCCGAAAGGAATAGCGAATGCTTTCAAAAAATTTCAACATGTTTTACAATAAACATAGCTACAGTTACAAGCATACAAATTAAACACAAATGTTCAATGTAGACTACCCTAATTACTTAAAAGATTTACAAGACAAACATAAATACAGCTGTTACAACTGGCAAATAATACAGTACTGGTCCATTCAGTATATCTTCCCTTATTTATCTCCAGAAGCAGAAAAATTCAAGTCTACTGAATAGATATCTTCATTCTGCAAAAAGAAAGACTTCATTTTAGATCCTGTATTTAGAACAATTCAAAATCCTGTAGGCCTCTCTATACCCAAATCATAAATATTGCTAATACTACATTATCCTAATACTATACACTTGGTCTTGACAAAAGAATTTGAAGAGTAATCTCCGATTAGTTCTCATTTCCTAGATACAGTTTGGTTTGAGGACTTGAACTATGGAAGGCAAAATGTGTGGATACAAAAAAGGAAATTAGGTGAACTGGCTAACCAATGGTTAAAAGATGGAATTACATTTGAACCTGAATTTGATCAAAAATTTGAACTTCTCCAGGCAATTACATGTAGTTGGTGCATTGAAAATTCTACATAATTCTGACATGCAACTTTTTAGGTACTGATCTCTTGAATTGCTACTAAAGTGAATCTAGATGAATCAGACAACATTTAAACCCTCCATTCTTGCATGAAGATTTTCCCTGGATGGCGGCAATAAATGCAAAAATGTTTACCATGCATGTACATTTTAAAAAGCTGAAGTAGGACAACTGCAGCAAAACAGAAGACGATGAAGTTGAGAATGAGTCAAGGATCCTTGAAGTTCAAATGCAAGTATAGATGATTTGTTCAAAAGTATTAGAAAACCTTTTATTGAAAGATTTTCTTGCAAATAACAATCATTGCACAAAAAAAATCTCTGCAGACATTATTTGACAAATGGAAAGATTTATTAACATAATGAATGTGATGAAAATTCAACCAGATCTTTTTTTTGTAAAATCAAAGCTGCTTATTTTAGAAAATTTTGAGGAGAAACTAAAGCAACTTACCATTCCTTCAATGGCTTTAAAAAAGACCACAGTCTTTCAAGTTATTCTTTATAATGACATCAGTGACTGCATCAAACACAAACTGCACATTTTTGGTGTCTGTAGCACATGTGAAATGAGTGTAGATTTCCTTAGTGTCTTTTCGTTTGTTTAGATCTTCAAATTGACATTGTATGTATGCTGCAGCTTCTTCATATGTATTTGATCCTGGTTGAAATAAAAACGCAAATCTAAATACAAATTAAAGACATAGTTCATTCTCAAACAGAACTTTCAATTTGCCTGTATCAGCTTTTCTTTGAAATATTACTTTATTTTTAAAATAAAGATAGATCGTACAGCAATAGGAAGAGCCACAATGTAAGGATGCAACAGGTTGGATTACCAGCCTTTCATAAAAACCTATCCCTGTAATGCAATTTACAGACTCAATTGAACAGATACCAGAATGGATCATTGAAGAGTTCTGCAGTTCAACATGCAGTATTCCCACACACTGATTGGGCCATGCTTCCAAAGGATGGTGCACATCCTGACGGAACCATGAGGTAAGATAGAGCAGCTAGTCCTACAGCCTCAATTCTCCATTATATTTGTTTCAAGGACGATATTAAAGAAGATGTGGACGACTTCTTGTTAGATCAATATCTTGGAATAATGCTGCATCAGAAACCAAAACGGACTACATTAACCAGGAGATTTTAATTTCTGGACTAAACAACACAAGTTGTCAAGATTCACAACTATCTGCAAAGGCTTCCGTTTTTCAGTTCAGTGATCCTTAATTGCCATGTTCCTTGGGCATTAAAAAAACAGCTTATTATACAAATGACACAGAGTTGGAATTTTAGAATTTACTAGCTTCAACTGCAGATAAAACACATTGTGGGCATCTCCCCTACACTATATTGCTGAAACTAGTGAACCATCAAGTCAAAGCCCTCAACTCACGGCAGTTGCCTTGGTAGTCAACTAAACCACTCAAATTTCTAATCAATTGAGTTCCATTATCAAACTAAAAGCTTGAGTAAAGTATGATCATTTTATATATCAACAGTTTATTCAATATGAAGCTGCTTTTTCCTCCCATAGTTCATTCCCTACTTTGTCCTATTTTAAAATTTTAATACTACTTTCTGACAACCTGTATAATCTTTCTTCACTGAAGGTTGCCACCACATATTCACTGAACCATGTTGTAAGCAGAGGTCATTAAGCATTGAGGAAAGACTTGTCACCTAGGTAGTGAGCAAAGACTCATGCTTGCAATGACTGCTGCGAAGTTACCAGGCAAGCAGTTTCCATAAGTCATCAGTACAAAAGGTAATTGAACTCATCCAAGATTTTGATATTAAAACTTACACTGTTGTCATGCAAAAATTAAAATATTACCAGTACAATATTTTTACCTGCATATTCAGGGTAGCAGATTGTAAGGGGGCTTCTTTTAATCTTTTCTTCAAAGAGATCCTTCTTATTCAAGAATAGAATGATAGATGTGTCTGTAAACCACTTGTTGTTACAGATGCTGTCAAACAGTTTCATGCTCTCATGCATTCTGTTCTGTTGAATTACACAATTATTCAATTAATTAAACTCAAACAGTCTATTCAAATGGATTTATGGAAATAATCTAAACTCACTTCACTACAACACGAGAATTTTCAGAGATGCTGTCTTCAGGATGAGATGTTCAACTTAGCTTCTACTGTACAGGTCTTGTACAAAAGATGTGCAGGTCAGGTGAATTGGCCATGCTAAATTGCCCGTAGTGTTAGGTAAAGGGGTAAATGTTGGGGAATGGGTGGGTTGCGCTTCGGCGGGTCGGTGTGGACTTGTTGGGCCGAAGGGCCTGTTTCCACACTGTAATGTAATCTAATCTAAAAAAAAGCAGCACTTTTTGAACAGCACAGTTTTCCAAATGATCTCACCAACATTCCCTTCGTAACCATTAACTAGGTAAAATTAGGCTAACTCACCTGAACAGCTTTAATTGGATTTTGTCCAATTTCATGTTGCACTGATTTAACAACATGGACAACATTTGAAAAGGAAATTTTTAAAACTGATGCAATTTGTAAACTTTTACAAAAAGAAAACACCTCATAGCGAATAAATTAGTTTGAATGAATAAGTAATTGAAAATTAACAAATATCTGGAAAATTGTCAATATTTTAAATCTGTAACAGTGTTCAATAAGATGGAGTCAGCTGGAATACTCCAACACTGTGTCCCAAGTTTATCAGCAAATGAGAAGTGGATCATTTGAGTTTCCAATTTAATAAGGTTAAATATATGTAGAAAAGGCTGGAAATAACCAGCAGGTCTGAGAACAATTGAGAGAGAGCGCGAGAGGATGTGAAAAGTTCCATTTCAGATCTGTGACCTGTTATTAGAACTTTCAGGCCTGAAACATTAACTCACTCTGCCATGGAAGGTGTCAGAGTTTAAATATTTTAAGTATAGGGTTCTTATTTAGGAATAAAGTCAATTACATTCTGTTGAATGGAAGGCAGTTGACAAAACACACTAATAGATGAATTACAAGATTACTCAAAAGTCTTGATACAGGAACTATCCAGAAATTGTGCAAACTGAATTACCCGTTTCTGGCACCCTCCGAAAATATGTACAAATCTGGAGTTAGAGTTGCAGGCAGAGAGTTCATATTTACCTGACTACTTACCCAGAAGAAATCTGAGAAATTAAAACTTGCTTTATGGGGCTTAACTATAAAACTGAACCTTCTCCTCAATGACCCACCCGATACTGTCATACCAAACCTGATATGATACAACAGCACCCCCACCCCCTTACCTTCACTTTGCAGTTTGTAAAACTGCCTTTGGGATATTTAAATCCTTAATTTGGCAGTTACTGCTGTCCACTGATGGGAATGGTTTGGCCTCTAATGCTGATTCCACACTATGTCAGAAGGTTTATTTGAAAGCACTAGCTTTTGGAGCAGTGCTCCTTCATCAGGCTGCTGTGGAGCAGAATCCCTGATGGAGTAGCACTCTGAAAGCTAGTGCTCCCAAATAAACACATTGGACTATAACCTGGTGTTGTGTGATTTTTAACTGTGTCCACCCCAGTCCAATACTGGCTCCTCCACGTTATGCCAGAAGACTCCTAGATCAAATACATTGATTTTTCTCGAGACCTGAATCAGAAAATCAGGTGAGAAATGTGGAGTTTCTGTTGGGGCAAATAAAAACAGATAACTATAATTGCCACTCTATTGAAAATTTGGACCAATGTAATACAGTAACTTTAGGTTACTACATAAAATCTGCTAGTATAATGATCTTCCTTCACTGATAGCTACTGAAGTATGCAGCTTGCAAAACAAAGATGGTTATAACTTTTTCACAGGGATGATACAGAAAAGACGAGGACAGGCAAAGCGCAATTAAAGAACTAAAATATATAAATCTTTCACATAGTCATTTATATATCATCACATTAGGATATCCAAAATGCCAAAATAAAACTAAGTACTCAGATGCTGGAAACATGAAACAAAAACAAAAAAAGTGGAGAAATTCAGTAGGTCTGGCAACATCTATAGAGAGAAAAACTGAGTGAGACCTGCAACACTTTTGTCAGAATATTAGTTCTGATTCTTCAGATACTGCCAGACCTGCTGAGTTCTCCAGCACTGTTTTTGTTATCCAAAAAGACTGACTGCTTTTGAGACACCTTTTTATTCACTTGAGCATCCCATCAAAAGAGATGGCACACAATAATATACTACCCTCCATGTGCAACATTGGATACCTTACAACATAATAAAACTAGAAAACTAAAACAAAACATTACTGCACCACAAGTTGATCTTACAACCTTCTAACTATGATAAAGTGCAGTACTATTGGAACCAATTGATAGTAGGAGGAAGGGAAGAAAGGAAATCAAGAGGTAAAAACTCTTTGTAAAGCAACAATTTAAAAAAAGGAAAATGAAGGGAAAAATTCTATAAAAAAGTATCTTTGCCAATTTTGCAAATAAAAATAACTTTGTAAAAGCCAACTAGCTTTCTTTGTGAACATACCAAGGTAGTCATGCATGTCACACAGTCACAGTAAGTTTCATCATTGACATAACTAAGTGAAATATTCATCCATGACATGAATGAATGTTTGTCCACAAAATATTACAACCCAACATGGTTGAATACAAAACCAGCTGCATAAATTTAAAGGTCAATGCACAACTTTCGTTTTTCATAAATGTATTATGCACTCAAAATCATACAGATTTCAAAGTTTCTGTATAGTAATGCAACCACTGACAATGCTGTTGAGTTGAGAACTTCCTCTACAAAAAAAAATTAGATCCTGAATGTCCCACTTCAAGAGGCTAACCATACTAAGATACAAAAGTTACAAATAAAAAATTAAAAAGTATTAATAGATGTCCAATTTCTCCCTAGTTATCTGGCCCTTACAAATCATGGAATCACCTTGCTTTAGCCATCTTTTAATGCTGTTTTGAACTGAATGCTAGAAGCGCATTCCAGCATCTAAGCTGGCCTGCAATCTTTCTCCTACTCACCTTCTCCTGCTACTACAGTAGCTGAGAAGAACCCGCCATTTTGGGGGTGGAGGACTTATTGGAGGATATGAACTGCTAATGGTCTATCCACCTTCAAGGAAAAATCAATCGGCTTCAACAATAAACAGTACACAGATAGCCACTTGGGAATTAATAAATATTTGAGAAGTCATGGTAAGAAAAACACTTGGATGTATGCTACATCCTTTTCACGACTGTCTTAAATATTTATCCCCAGTGTTAGAAATGCAGTTCCTTTTAAGGATAAGCTAGAACAACTTCAGAGTGTTAACTGAGCGCAGGTGATGCTTACTCAAGTTTGTACTCTTGTGGTGCAGTGGCTCAGTCCCTATCTCTGAGCCTAGAGGCCTGGGTTCAATTCCCATCTATTCTTGATGTGTTAAAACATCACTGAGCAGATCGAATTGAAAATAGGATTAAAAAGTTCTTTGCTTTCCCCCTGCAGTAAGGAAAATCAGGTTCTGGAAAGATAGAGAATCTAGGAGGAAAGGGTAAAAACTGATATTTGTGCTGAACAATAGTTTAGCAATAGAACAATAGTTTAGCAATAAAACAATACGCACATCCATTGGTTAACAATCCACTTACCATTTCCTCATCCTCTGCAAGAACAAGGTCGTAATCACTAAGTGCGACACAAAATATAATGGCCGTTACTCCTTCAAAGCAATGGATCCATTTTTTGCGCTCAGATCTTTGACCACCTACATCAAACATTCTATGAGAAAATGGTATTATTGAGTTTTGCCCATTTATAAGAACCTTATGCCACTTTTTCACAATTTTCTTCCAAAATACAGAAGTGGGTATATTTGTATATACACAAGAGGGCTTTCCAAGTAAATTAAACACACTAGCAGTACTTCCACCTAACAAATGGAATTGCATCACTTAAAAGCAATACAAACAAGCCCAAAGTCAACCCATGTTAAGAAGTGTTTAAGAGATTACTCAGGGAAGGCATTCTTCAAAGTTTTGAACGCCTGTTGACAAAGTTGATGCCAAGACTTGGCGTTATCAAAAGTAATACATAAACTGTAACCCAGAGACAGCTGATTAGCAGTACATCACAAGACAAATTAATCTAAACAGAATGAATTCTATTTGTTTCAAATGCAGTTTCACATTTTCTGCACTTTAAAAGTACCCTACTGCTTCAGGGTGAGTAGGACATTTTATTACTGCATTTCAAACCAATCAAAATGCAAGACTTGATAGAAAATACAACATTTTAAATAATTCTTGCCTTTCATATCTTGCAGGGACTTGAACTTTAAAAACATCACCTTCTTAATCCCAGGATATAATTCACTATTCAAATCCCATCCCCAATCTCTCCTCCATGCTTTTCTTTTACTGTACTACATAACTGCATTTTACAGAATCTTCATCCTATTGAAAGGATGTCCTCTATTGACAACTGTATTCCAGTAAAGACATTTTCTACTGTATCTGTCATTATCAAACATTACTCTGAAAGTGTTGACCGAATTTTGACTAGTTTGTCTAACCACATAAGTGGCTCTTGAAACATGGAATATTGCAAATAAAAAACAGAAATTTCATAAAATATACTGCCCCTTGAACTAGAGCCATACAAGACAACACATTAAATACTTACACAAATTACTCTCAATTTGGCAATTTAAATTAATCGTCTTGTTAGTACATAAACACACTGAGTTCCCATGTGGTCAAATATTTATCGTTCAATTTATTTTTTTTAAAAATCAGTTATTTGAATTATTTATCGACTTTACTTTCTGCTTATTCAATTTGAAGTTTCAGAATATCACAATTCAATGGTGAGAGTAGGTAAATGAAAAAGAATTGAAACAATGTTAAATATTTTTGTACTTACTTAAAATGCAAATCCTTAAAAGTGAAGTGGGTCTCCACAATGCCCGTTGTTTTAACTCTTGTCCTTAGAACATCTTGTTGAGTTGGAATGTAACTGGCTTGTGCTACTCTGTCCAAGTCATTCAAATAGCTGAACGAAAATGAGAAGTAAATGGCACATTGAATATCACAATGAGTTTGTTAAATCAATGGTTATCAATTCAAAGTTCCAATCCTTTGAAAGTGCTGTGCGTTTGGTTGAAAAAGAAAATTCTTATGCTCCAAAATAGTCCCTCTGCTCACCTTCCAAAAGTCTGACTACTTATGTGAGTGCCCTTCCAATTTACTTTCTGATATGTTGTGCCAGTATGCATGATTTATATGTCCACTTTGACTGTGAATGCTGTTGTACTATTAACCATGCAGCATTAGAGTTGAGCCTGATCAGGTCATCACACACTTCCTGAAGAAGGGCTAATGCCCGAAACGTCGATTCTCCTGTTCCCTAGATGCTGCCTGACCTGCTGCGTTTTTCCAGCAACACATTTCCATCTCTGATCTCCAGCATCTGCAGACCTCACTTTCTCCATCACACAGGAAGACTTTATAGTGGTTCTGGATGTCACTTCAGATTAAGAAAGCAGTCAAATCACAGATTACCAGGAGGCTTACAGATTAGATTAGATTAGATTACTTAGAGTGGAAACAGGCCCTTCGGCCCAACAAGTCCACACCGACCCTCCGAAGAGCAACCCACCCAGACCCATTCCCCTACATTTACCCCTTCACCTAACACTACGGGAAATTTAGCATGGCCAATTCACCTAACCTGCACATTTTTGGACCGTGGGAGAAAACCGGAGCACCTGGAGGAAACCCACGCATACACGGGGAGAACGTGCAAACTCCACACAGACAGTTGCCCGAGGCGGGAATGGAATTCGGGTCTCTGGCGCTGTGAGGCAGCAGTGCTAACCACTGTGCCACCCCAACAACTCCACCCACTTTTTAGATTTTTCAGTGGCAACTCTCACATTTGTATTTTTATATTTAAATGTTTGGTTGGCAGCTCCCAAAGAAAGTGCCATAGCCAATGAAAACTCAAATGTAAACCTGCTGGGTTTATGACGATAGATGCCTATTTTAAGCAAATGTGAGGTACTTGCATTGGGGTTACATAAAATAGAAAATAAATGTATTTCTAAAAGACAATATATCAGAGTCAAGAGTTCTGGAGTAAATATGGATATAAAGAAACAACCTGTATTTGTATTGTGTCATTAATGTAGTTAAACATTCTATTTCACAGAGGCACAAATGAGAATGGATGTCAAACCAAAAGGAGACGCAACTAACTAGGAACGGCCAAAAGTTCAATCAAGGTTTCATGGAAAACTATGGCCAAATAATTACACTAAATGAAGCTGATGCAAGAACAGACTACCTGCAAAAGGACAGAAAGCCTCTACAGCTTGTTATTAAAAAATGTTTTAGACACCTTAGCAATGTCCATTATTAAATTCTCTATAATGCTATGTACTACAACATACAATACTTACTATGCAGAAGAATCATTAAGTTGATACTCTCTGGACCGATTAAAACAGGCCTGAACGCCACTATCCTTCCACAGTCTCTTGATTACTCCAGCAAGCTCCACAGTCATAAATCCTTCTTCTGCTGCACCAGCCAATACAAACAACTGGCGAGCATCATCCTGAAGAAAGTATTGGTATTACATGAATTAAGTAGGAATTCAAACTTTTGGCAAATAGAATAACAAGGATCCAAACAGATTCCATAAATACATTAAGGGTAAAAGAGTAATTAGGGAGAGATTTAGGGCCCCTAAAGATCAGCATGGACATGTGTGTGTGGAACAATGGGAGACAGGAGAAATACTAAACAAACATACTGTGGAGAAGGGCATAGAAGCTAGGGACCTTAGGAAATAAATAGGGATGTCTTGAAAACAGTTCACATTACAGAACACAAGATACTGGAGATTTTAAAACACAAAGTTAGATAAATCATGTGTTTCCCACAACTTTGTGGGAAGCTAGGGAAGAGACATCTGTGCCCCTTACTGAGATATTTGCATTATTGAAAGCCATGAGTGAGGTGCCGGAAGACTAGAGGTTGGCTAACGTGGATATCATTATTTAAGAAAGACTGTAGGAAAAAGCAAGGGAACTAGGGACTGGTGAACCTGACATCAGTATTGGTTAAGTTGATGCAGGGGATTCTGACGGACAGGATTTACATGCATTTGGAAAGGCAAGAACTGATTAAGGATAGTCAACATGGCTTTGTGTGTGTGAAATCCTATCTCACCGAGTTATTTTTTGAAGAAGTGATAAAGATGATCGATGAAGGTACATGGTGTCTGTATGGGTTTCAGCAAAGTGTCCGACAAGGTTCTGCATGGTAGACTAGTTAGTAAGGTTAGATCAAACAGGATCCAGGGGAGTTAACCAACTGGATACAAAATTGGCTCAAAAGTAGGAGACAGAGGATGCTGGTAGAGGGTTGCTTTTCAAACTGAAGGCCTGTGACCAGCAATGTGTTGCAAGGATAGGTGCTGTGTCCACTGCTTTTTGTCATTTATGTAACTGATCTGCATGAGAACATAGGAGGTACGGTTAGTAGGTTTGCAGGTGACACCAAAATTGGAGGTTTCATGAACAGTGAAGAAAATTATCTGGGTACAATGGCACCTTGATCAGATGGGCCAATGAACTGGAATTTAATTTAGATATGAAGTGCTGCATTTTGGCAAAGCAAACAAGGGCAGGATTTTGATGGTAGAGCTCTGGGGGGTGTGTGCTGAACAAACAGACCTAGAGGGTGCAGGTGCATAGTTCCTTGAGAGCGGAGTCACTGGTAGACAGGGTGATGAAGGCGGCTTGTTATGCTTGCTTTTACTGATCAGAATTGGGAATTCTGATGGGAATTAGGACATCATGATGCGACCGTACAGGACATGGTGAGAATACCGTGTATAATTTTCGTCTTCTTTCCATAGGAAGTATGTTGTTAAATTTTTTCTGCACCCTCTCAAGTTTACAAGGATGTTGCCAGGACAGGAGGGTTTGGGTGACAGGCTGAATAAGCTGGGACTTTTCTTCCTGGAGTGTCAGAGGCTGAGGGGTGACCTTATAGGAGGATTATACAATCATGAGAGGCACGAATAGGATGAATAGGCAAGGTCTTTTTCCTAGGGTGAGGAAGCCCAAAACTAGGTGGCATAGGTTTAAGGTGAGAAGGGAAAGATTTAATAAGGTCTTGAGGGGCAACTTTTTCATATCGAGGGTGGTGAGTGTATGGAATGAGTTGCTAGAGGAAGGGGTGGAGCTGGTACAATTAGAACATTTAAAAGGGCATCTGGATGGGCATATGAATAGGAAGGGTTGAGCGGGATATAGGCCAAATACTGGCAGATGAGACTAGGTCAGATTAGGTTTGCTGGTCAGCGCAGACTAGTCGGACCAAAAATTCTGTTTCTGTGCTATACTCTATGACTCTATTCCTTAATGAGTTAACCAGATCCTCTTTTCCAAAACTCCCATTTAATTACTTCTTTGTCTTCACTCCTTCCTCAACCAGAATAGTACATAGAATAAACTACTTTTGCTGCCAGCCATTACTCTTTCAAAAAAAAGGAACATTTTCCACATTTGCCGTAATAAACCGAAATTAAACATCAAAGGATTCTTTCAGAAGTGAGCCAACCTGACGTTGGGTTTCAAACAAACAATCTCATCTGGTAAACCAGAGGAAACGGTTCTAAATTCAATCTTCACAAGTTACTTATGTAAACATTCATGTATAAATCTAGAGAGCAATTATTGGATATTCTGTCACCCAGGGCATGTCAATATTGTTTGATAGGCTAGGTCATTCTATGTATTGTAGAGTGAGAGTGTCAACAGTTGTGAACAGAGGATGATAAAGTAAAGCAATCTCTTTCTCAACATGTATTTAAATCTGGCTGTACCAAAAAGGCCTTAGCCATAAGTAGCAGGCAAGTTTTAAGAATTAATTGCATCCCAATTCTGACATTAATTTAATGGATTCTTTCGTAACAATTTAAATTTAAAGATGATAGCAGGAAGAAAAATTAAGGATATGTAAATAGAACAATAATTATCTCTAGGAATTCAAAAGATTGGAGGAGAAGCTTAGTTACATTATTTAATGTGCTTATATATCACTACAGCTGGTGCCTCAAATTCTTTGTGCGGCCAATGTAAACACCAAATAAGCTTATTAAATTCATTAACGGACTGTCTTTCAGCCGCCAAACTTAGAAGCAGGTATTCCTAGCTGCCTTCCCTAAAAAGAATGGCAATTTTTTCAATGTCAGTATCTACTGCTCCAGACTAGATATTGGAAGATGGTGGCATTCTGACCGATGTATTTTCAATCCAACATAACAGAGTCACAAGAATAGTACATCATGTGAAATAACAAACTAATAAGCTCAAAGTTTGAAAGGGATGCAAGTTTTTAGACATGTATTCTGATGTAGAATCAGGGAAGAAGAGTAAGTAGCAGCAACAGGGGATTTACAAAAACAGGTAGCAATTGGATTCCATATCAAATGCATTAATTGGAAAACTTTCAGAGGAAAGACAGAACATGTAAAATTTATCGAAGTCAAAGTATAAAATTGCATGTACTGATGTGCTAAATACAAGTAGTAATGTACAAAAACACTTCAACTTATTTCAGATCACTGGTGTACAGCAGGAGAGAGATTTTCCTCTCTCTCATCCAGTTGACCTAACCTTAGAAAATAGCTGTCCCCACAGAACAAGCTAAAACAGAACAAACAGATTCAACATAATCCAAAAAAGTCTGTTTGAAACCCCAGCTGCAGTTTTCATGTCATGTCACCTGCAGAGCTCAAGCCCTCCAGATATTTCTTCTTGCATTAATGTATACTGTGTTCTTTAACTCTGGTTTAGAGTTCAGTATGACTAGAATGTGTTCTGACAACAGAAGTAGCCATTCCCGCACAAGGGGAGATCAAAGGTATTTGCTGATCAAGAATTATCCAGCTGTGGTCCTTTGGAAATGTTTTTGATCAAAACAAATATTTAATTTAAGAATAATTTTAACGACAGTACACCAACTAATAAATTGTTAAACCAAACTTAAACCAAATTACCCATAGAGAGGGGATTGGAAGTTTATTAAGAATGTTTATTTCTGGCAATAAACTCATTTCTAATTGTGCTAATAAAACTACTTATTATCACAATGTTTTAAACAGAAAGAAAAAAGTATTTTGCTGCCCAATTGTACAAGCCCATGGAAGATTTCACATGTGATTATGGTTTTCTCCCACAGTCCAAAGATGTGCAGGTCAGGTGAACTGGCCACACTAAACTGCCCTTAGAGTACGGTGCATTAGTCAGAGGGGAATGAGTCTGGGTGGGTTACTCTTCAGAAGGTCGGTGTGGACTTGTTGGGCCAAAGGGCCTTTTTCTACACTGTAGGGAATATAATCTAATTGTCCAAATAAGTTTGAATTAGACTTGAACCATTACCTAACCAGTGCAATTTCAGGCAGTTTCCTACAGATTGCATCCAAAATTGGAAACATTACCCTTTTTACTATATTTGATCAAATTATCTGTTACAAATTTATAAATTAATTACAACTAATGTAACTGTTCAACTCACGTCCAAGCCATTCTATGTCAGTAATGCAATATGCTAACCTGCATTATGATTCGTGCAATCCCATTGTGCATCTAATTAAGATCCTAGGTTTAGATATTGTCATAGCAACAAGAGGTATAAAGTGTCTCTGCTTCCTCTGGAGGATCAAAGCGCTTAGCTAAGCAGGCACCTTTAGTAATGCAGCTAACTATCCCAGTTAGGGGTGAGAAATAATCAGGTCGCAAAACAGGAAAAGGCAAAGCCTAACCGTCTTCAGCTGCTTCATCAATAACCGCCGCCCCCCACCCCCCCCTCCATCATAAGATCAGAAGTGGGGATGCTTGCCAATGATTGCATAACATTTGCACCATTCATAACTCTTCAGATATTGCTGCTGTCCATGCTCAAATGCAACAAGATCTGAACAATATCCAGGTTTGGGCTGACAAGTGCCAAGTAACATTCATACCACCATTTCCAATAAGAGACAATCTAACCGCCGCCACTTAACATTCAATGCCATTACCATAACTGAATCCCACACTATCAACATTCTGTCCCAAAATTCAACTGGATTTGCCACAAGCAGAATGTCTTCAACAGCAGGACAGAGATTAGGAATACTGCAGCACATTGCTCACCTCCAGATTCATCTACAAGGCACAAGTCAAGACTGTGATGAATACTGCCCACTTGCCAGGATGTGTGAAGCTTCAACCACACTCAAAATGTTTGACATTAGATTAGATTACTTACAGTGTGGAAACAGGCCCTTCGGCCCAACGAGTCCACACCGACCCGCCGAAGCGCAACCCATCCATACCCCTACATTTACCCCTTATTACCTAACACTACGGGCAATTTAGCATGGCCAATTCACCTGACCTGCACATCTTTGTGACTGTGGGAGGAAACCGGAGCACCCAGAGGAAACCCACGCAGACACGGGGAGAATGTGCAAACTCCACACAGTCAGTCGCCTGAGTCGGGAATTGAACCCGGGTCTCTGGTGCTGCGAGGCAGCAGTGCTAACCACTGTGCCTCCGTGCCGCCCACATGATTCAGGTCAAAGCAGTTTGCTTCACGTAGAGAAACCAAAACTGCGTCCAAAGGACCCAGTGGAAATTTCCCTATGCAGAACAGAATTCTAACTTCTCCTTGCAAATTAAGGTGCTTACTTCTGGTAATAGACTATCAAACCTCTAACGGACTCTAGAGTCAGAGTCTTACAGCATGGAAACAGACTCACCAGCACAACTCATCCATGGCGACCACATTTCCTAAACGGAACTAGCCCCATTTGCCTGCATTTGGCCCAAATCCTTCTAAACCTTTCCTCTCCACATACTTGCCCAAATGTCTCTTAAATGTTACAACTGTACTCACCTCTACCACTTCCTCTGGCAGCTTGTTCCATACAATCACCACTGTGGAAAAAGTTGCCACTCAGGTCCCTTTTAAATCTTTCCCCTCTCCCTCTAAACCTATGTCCTCTAGTTTTGGATTCCCCACCCTAGGGAAAAGACCTTACCTATTCACCATATCTATGTTCCCCATGATGTATAAAGTTCCATAAGGTCACCTTTCAGCCTCCTATGTTCCAGGGAAAAGAAGTCCCAGTTTATCCAGCCTTTCCTTATAACTCAAAAGGCATCAGGTATGTCTGTCTCAACATACTAGCCTTGCCCAAACCAGATAAATTTATAAAGTTCTAGTTTGCTACAAAGATCTGGTTTGTTGCACGTGCTAGTGAAGCAAGGAACAGGGAGAGAGTGCAGCTGAACATCAAGAATCATCTTTGCTATCCTTCCCTCTACATCCCTGGAACAATTCAGAGGCCTGTGGAAAACTTCCAACAGGGTGATCTTTCCTGTTTCTAACCTCAGCCCAAACTATCTCAGTGAATGAGTCCTCAAAGGTTTTCTCAGCTGCTGTAATTCTACCCTTAATTAACAATGCCACCCCACCTTTACAATCTTCTCTGTTCTTACTGAAACAACTAAATCCCGGAATCTGCAACAACCATTCCTGTCCCTCCTCTAGCTGTGTCTCTGAAATGGCTGCAACATTGAAATCCCAGGTTCCAACCCACGATCCAAGTTCACTCACCTTATTCTGGATGCTCCTGGCATTGAAGTACAAACATTTCAAACCAACATCCTGATTGCTAGTGCCCCCTCGCAACTTTGTAAACCTATCCCTGACCTCGCTACCCTCAACATCCTTTACACTGGAAATACAATTTTGGTTCCCATCCCCCTGTTGCATTGTTCCAGGGATGTAGAGGGAAGGATAGCAAAGATGATTCTTGATAGGAGTGAGTGTAACATGGTAGTTGTAATGAGAAACTTTAACTTCCCAATATTGACTGGGAATACTATAGTTCAAGTAGTTTAGATGGGTCAGTTTTTGTTCAATGTGTGCAGGAGGGTTTTCTGCCACAGTATGTAGTCAGGCCAACAAGGGGTAAGGCCACATTGGATTCAGTACTGAGGAACGAACCCGGCCAGGAGTTAGATTTGGAGGTAGGTGAGCATTTGGCGATAGCGACCACAATTCGGTTATATTTACAATACAAATAGGTATGGATAGGTATATACCACAGGGAAAGAGGTATAACTGGGGGGGAAAAGGCAATTAGGATGCAATTAGGCAAGATTTAGAATGTACAGGATGGGGAAGGAAACTGCAGGAGATGGACGGATTTGAATGTGGAGATTATTCAAGGAACAGCTACTGCGGGTCTTTGATAAGTACACACCTATCACGCTGGGAGGTAGTTGACGAGTGAGGGAGCCATGGTTTACTGAAGAAGTTGAAGCTCTTGTCAAGAGGAAGAGGAAGGCTTATGTGAGGACGAGGTGTGAAGGTTTAGTTAAGGGGCTTGAGAGTTATAAGTTAGCCCTCTGTTCAGATCTTTTTTGGCTAAGAGGAGCCAGGAGGGGACATGAGAAGTTGTTGGCAGATAAGATCAAGGAAAAACCTAAGGACTTCTACAGGTATATCAGAAATAAAAGATCAGAACAGTAAGATTAGGGCCAAATTAGTAGTGGAATGGTGTGTGGAATCTGCGGACATAGAGGAAGTGCTTAATCAATAATTTTAGTCAGTATTCACATTGGAAAAGGGCAACGTTAGTGAGAATATGGAAATACAAGCTACTAGATTAGCTGAGATTACGGTTGACAAAGAGGAGGTTTTAGCAATTTTGGAAGATCTGAAAATAGATAAGACCCCTGGGCCGGATGGGATTTATCCTTAGATTCTCTGGGAAGCCTGGGAGGAGATTGCAGAGCCTTTGTCTTTGATCTTTTTGTCGACAGGAGTAGTGCCAGAAGACTGAAGGAGAGCAAATGTTGTTCCCTTGTTTAAGGAGGGGAGTTGGACCAAAGCTTGCAATTATAGGCCAGTGAGCCTTAATTCGGTTGTGGGTAAGGTGTTGGAAAAGGTTATAATAGACAAGATTTATCATCATTTGGAAAGGAGTAATTTGATTAGGGATAGTCAACACGGTTTGTAAAGGGTAGGTCATGCCTCACAAACCTTATTGAGTTCTTCGAGAATGTGACCAAACAAATGGTTGGTCGAGTGGCTGATGTGGTGTATATGGACTTCAATAAGGCATTTGATAAGGTTCCACATGGTAGGCTATTGCACAAAATATGGAGTTTCGGGATTGAAGGTGATTTAGTGGTTTGGATCAGAAATTGGCTAGCTGAAAGATGACAGAAGGTGGTGGTTGATGGGAAATATTCATCTTGGAGCTCAGTTACCAGTGGTGTGCCGCAAGGATCTGTTTTGGGGCCACTGTTGTTTGTCATTTTTATAAATGATCTGAAGGTGGGCTTAGAAGGATGGGTTAGTAAATTTGCGGATGACACTAAGGTAGGCATAATTGCGGATAGTGCCGAAAGATGTTGTGGGTTACAGAGGGACATAGATAAGGTGCAGAACTGGGCTGAGAAGTAGCAAATGGAGTTTAATGCGGAAAAGTATGAGGTAGTTCACTTCGGAAGTAACAGGAATACAGAGTACTGGGCTAATGGTAAAATTCTTGGAAGTGTCAATGAACAGAGAGATCTCGGTGTCCAGGTGCATAAATCCCTCAAAGTCGTCAACCAGGTTGATAGGGCTGTTAAGAAGGCATATAGTGTGTTGGTGTTTATTGGTAGGGGCATTGCGTTTCGGAGTCACAAGGTCATGCTTCAACTGCACTGGTAAGGCTGCATCTAGAGTATTGCATACAGTTCTGGTCACCGCATTATAGGAAGGATGTGGAAGCTTTCCCAGGCAACATGTGCCTGGTATGGAAGGAAGGTCTTATGAGGAAAGGCTGAGTGAACGGAGGCTGTTTTCGTTGGAGAGAAGGTTGAGAGGTGACTTAATCGAGGCATATAAGATAATCAGAGGGTTAGACAGACAGCGAGAGCCTTTTTCTGCGGATGGTGAAAGCTAACACAAGGGTACATAGCTTTAAATTGACGGGCGATAAATACAGGACAGATATCAGGGGTAGTTTCTTTGCTCAGAGTAGTAGCAGTGTGAAATGGCCTACCTGCAACAGTAATAGACTCGCCGATGTTAAGGACATTTAAATGGGCATTGGACATACATATTGATAATAATGGAATGGTGTAGGTTAGATGGGCATCAGATTAATTTCACAGGTCGGTGCAACATCGAGGGCCGAACGGCCTGTACTGCACTGTAACCTTCTATTATAATTACATTGTTTTCATATTTTATTCCTTTATTAGTAAACTGTTAAGATCCAAACCTATTAACGTTTTCTACTCAAACTACAGGAGTGCTGTTTAAAATAAAAACAAAAAGCATAGTTTGCCTTTAAAGATGAGTAGGAACAGCTTTTCAGAGTTCATTTTAAATATAGATGCCAATGTCAAGCCTGGACTTTGTTGTTGTTAGTTGTGTAACTTACGAAGAGGATTTCAACCTGTTACATTTGCACATTCATGCATATTAGTCAGTAATTATGTTTCATTCTTTGAAAAATATAAACAATGGACCAGACTTTCAAAATATTATCAAGAACACAACAGCCAGATGAATTCCTGATCCCAACACTGCACTCAAATGGTGTCGCCAATGGTGCCATTTTGAAGTACAAGTACAGCTAAGTGGGAAGACAACAAATTCAGTTCCCAATTAGTAGCACCAAATGACTCCAAGAGGAGGAGATTCCACACAGGACAAGTGATCAGCAACTTCAATGGGGGCATCTCGCTACAATATCAAAGAGACGTGACACACCAGTGAAGAGCCAGCAACAGAACTTCAAACAGTGAAAATATGGCCAAATCATTTGTAATGTGTGTAATCTAGCACAAGATGCCCAAGGACCTGACAATTTGCAAATCATTAACAGAACCTCCCATTTGTTGCACTTTGAAGGTAACAGCTATGCACTAGTATGCACTGGACTGTTCAGGTTCACCAAATTCACTCCTGGCAATTGTGTGCCAACCTCTCCTACCTATTAGCTAGCTCCTTAAGGAACTTAATGGATTAAAGGCAAGCAGGTTCATTGTTAGCTTCCTCCACCTCTGCCATCCCAATCTCACATTGAAAATTACAATGGATCCACATGTATCAAGATACAGATGTATGCTGCAGGAACCCAATTTTTAAATCTTAGCTACACACATTTCCACCCCCCTAGCAGCCTAAATATCCAGCCATGGTTCAGGCAGAATAATTGCTCTCATCAGTACAAATAGATGTAGAGGCGAGGGCCTAGTAGTATTATCACTGGACTATTGATCCAAATCCTGCCATGGCAGATGGTGGAATTTGAATTCAATTAAAACAATAGAATCTGGAATTAAAAGTCTAATGATGGGTTTTCCTGTAGATTGTCAGGAAAAACCTATCGGGTTCACTAATGTCCGTTAGGAAAGGAATCTACCATCTGGCCTACAATGACTCCGGACAATTGGTTGGTTTTTAACTGCCAATGGGCAATAAAAGCTGGCCTAGCCAGCAATCCCTCATCCCATGAATAAAAACAAAACTTCATTAGTAACATGCAGTGTTTCAGTTTCTCCAAAATAAAAAAATTCACACAAATTGGTTTTATTTTGGGAAAAAAAACAGCAAGCACAAATCAAACAGACTGTGCTGGAGAAATGCAGTTCTAAAGAACTTGTACTGGATTTGAAATGGCAATGTTATTTCTGTCTACCAGATCTGCTGAGTTTCTTCAGCATGGTGTTTGTTTCAGATTTCCAGCATCAAGAATATTTTGTCTTTAAACACAGAACAGTTTAAAAGCGAATTGAAATGATCAATGAATGCATTTTGTTTTCTTTTTGCTGTAACATTGGGTTAAATAAACATTAAGTTTGCAAGTTTGGACCAAGATTTACTTGCGCATTTCCTTTCTTCGTACCAAAAAGGAAGCATTATTCTATTTAAGATTAGTATTGAGATAGATATCACAAAGTCAATTGCTTTTTGCTACTTACTGCTCTTGCAGGATCACCAAAGTCTATCTTCAATCTTCCCATTGCTCGAATAATTGCAATAATAGACTGAATGGTGTTGCTGTAGACAACAGCTTTGTATTGCTTGCATTCTTCTTCTGAATAACCAGCTTCATGTATAATCCTATCGACAAAAACATAATGTAAAGTTTACAATGAGAAAAAGTCTCTGAACAGAAGGAAAACTGGACAACTTTTCACCAACTTGCCCAGCAGATAAATTGTATACTTACTTCATCTGTTTAACAATGGTACTTTTGCCAGACTCCCCTGCACCTATAAAAGATAGGAATACATGAAGTTAATATATAACTGAAGGTAATCAATTTGTTTCCTACCCCCAATGTTTGCACCACAAGTTTTGAATTGTAAGAATGTAAGTGAATAAACACCAGGCAAGTTGTTCAAATCTTATATCATCATGGTAAATTTATAAGTAAACTCAGGTCCTAAGGTGAATGAACAAGTATCAAATTAGGAAAAGATTACAATTTAAAAAAGTACTCAGTATAAAGTTTTACTGAGTACAATTTACAAAGATTTACATCAACATCAAATAAAAAGCAAACAGTAAAGAGTCATAGATTTCAAAAATATTTGTATGTTTATCCTATAATAAACACTATTGCTGACACACTTTTAATATAATTCAAATCGACTTTTTGCAGCTAGCACTATCATAAATCAGGAGGTTCTACATTCAGGTTCTACTTTAAAACAGTACAGCACAAAATCTTGACTAACAGACAAGTGCAATATTGAAAGACTGCTGCACTATCTTAAGCTGAGGTGTTCTTGAGAGTAGGGGGAAAGGGGTATAAAAGATCTAGTGGTACTACTTCCACTTAGAGGAACCTCGATTTTCCGAACGAGATGGGCGGACACTATGTGGATAATGGATTATTTGGTTAATCAACTTAATATGAGCCCCCGCCCACCTCCAACCCCGTCTAAGACCGCTTCCCCGTCTGCCCCCACCCCACCCTCTCCCTACACCTGTTCAACACAGACCTCTTCCCCCCAACCCCTGTCTAACACGGCCTCCCATCTGCCCCCAACTTTCCAGAGCAGCTGGACTGGAAACCAACAACAAGACTGCTACTGCTGCCGCCGCCACCGCTGCTGCGTTTTGGAGGGGGGAGGTGGCGGCGGAGGAAAGAGAATCCAAATAGCACATGCGTACACACACAACCTTTTGACAGGTTCCACCTTTGCCCTCTACAGGACAATGGTGTAGAGATTATCTGACACACCTGTGTAGAAGTCCAGGGAAAGTGTGTGTGGGAGGAGAGAGAGAGTGCGCGAGTGTTAGAAACTCGTCTTTGATGTAATGTTTCTATCGGGTCCTCAAGATCTCCTTCGGATGATTGATATTGAGATAATCGAGGTCCGTCTGTAGTTCAGGGGAGCTTGGAGGTCTCCCTAGTCTTTTGGTCAATATATATCCCACAACAATCACTTAAGATCAGGCAATATACTCTGCTGTTTGTGGGGTTTGCTGAGCACTTAGTGGTTTATTTCATGTATGATCATAATGACAACACTTTAAACAGTTCTTACTTCGCTGTTAAGTATTTGAGATACTATAAGGTCATAAAGGCATCATATAACTGCAATACATTCAAAAGAAAGTGTCTCTTGAATTAGGGATAGGAGCAACCATGATCATTACGGATTAATTAAAGAACTCTGATACATTAATCCCCATGACAGAAACAAAAGCAGGGACATTTGCAATAAGCACATAAAAATGTTCTCTACCATAGTTATGTTTCAATAAAGCAAAACTTAAAAATAATTAAAACCTGTGTACAATATTGGAGTGTGAAATGTTTTCAGCAACAAGGACACCAAGCCCACGAGGAAGCATTAAATGTAATGGCCCATCATTTGGATTGTCTCTGTAAAACTGAAAATTCAATTATTTACGATACTGTATTTAAATCTTTTCTAACCCAGTTTAATAGAAACTATTAGAAGAAGAAGAAAAAACTGAAGTAGTCCATGCCCAAATGTAGCAAGACTTGGACTGACAAATAACATGCATATGACAGTGACAATCTCCAGCAAGACAGAATATAACTATTGCTCATTGACATTCAATGGCATCACCACTGAATCCCCTACTATCAACATCATGAGGGTTACCATTGACCAGAAATTAAACTGGACTAGTCATCGAAGTACTTTGGCTACAAGAGCAGGTCAAAGGCTAGGAATCTTGCAGTAGCAAACTCACTTCTTGTCTCTTCAAAACTTGTCCACTATATACAAGGCACAAGTCTGGTGTGTGATGGAATACATTCCAATTGCCTAGAAAAGTACAGGTCCAACAACACAAGAAACTTGGACACCATCCAACCTAAAGCAGTCTGTTTGACTATTTGTGGATGTGGTGCCATTCAGTACCTCCACCAACACCACTCAGTAGCACCTGTATACCATCTAAAAAAAATTTACTACCAAAAATTCACTATTCATTAGACAGCACCTTCCAAACCCATGACCACTACCATCTAAAAGGGCAAGGGCAGCAAATTCATGGGAACTCCACTATTTACAACACTCCCCTCCAAATCATTCACCATCCAGACTTAGAAGTATATTGCTGTTCATTCATTTAAAATCCTGAGCTTCCTCCTTAGAGTGTACATGTACTGCATGGACTGCAGCAGTTCAAGGTGGCAACTTACCACCATCCTCTCAAGGGCAACTAGCGATGGGCAATGTGCTGGCCCAGCCAACGATGCTCACATCCAGTGAAAAAAAGGAGCAAAGACACAGCTCTTCTATCTGGGCAGTCACAAAAACAAGGACACAGAATTGCTTACTTTGTCAAACAATCAGCAATCTACCCTTATTTCCATATCTTACATCCCACCACTGATCTAAAGAGTTGTTTATACATTCATCCCATATCTGTAGTATATAGTTAAGTCAGTTTACAAAGAGTTTAAATTTATAAATAAACTTAAGGTTGTTTTTGCTTAATTATCGCGGAGATGAATGTCCTTGCTTCTCACTGCAAAGTCTATCTTGGTGTGATGCCACCAAACATATCAACCCCTACACTTTCAGAATTCCAAAAAAATGGATTGCTCCTTCCAGGTCTTGGTGCAGCGTCCAAATCCTTTACCCTAGAGACTTCCACCCAAATACTTTAAAAGTATTACACCTGCCCTTTTACTTTCTCCAAGGCACAAACACTCCTTCCAGCTGTAAACTTCAATTTGTTGTACTGTATTCACTTTTCACATTTCTCTACATTAAGACCAAACACTGTTTGGATGATCTCACTGTAGAATACTTATGCAGAATCCACAAGCATGATTCCAAGTTTCCAAGCTTCCAGAGATCTGTCACTTTAATTTTCCAAGTTGCTCTCATGCTGAGATCTCAGTCCTTGGCCTCCTTTGCTGTTCTAGTGAAGCTCCACATAGCTTGAGGAACAAAACTTCATTGTTCAGTTGGACACTTTCCATCCTTCTGGATAAGAGTTCAATTTTAAACCTATTTTATTTCAGTTTTTGTTTTTTTTTTCTTTCAGACAGACAACAGCACATCTGCTCATCAGATCTTTTTGTTTCTTGTCCTGCTGCATTATCATTCCCTTTGGCCCTGTAAGAAAAACTGTCATTCAATCTTTCCTATCTTGCACCCTATCAAACAGCTTCCATTATCATCACCCACCATCTCTTGCTACTTGTTCCCAGTTCTGATATATAAAGAAAATCCACTCAAAAAGTGTTAACTCTCTTTGGTGGGACAGGACATACCTAAGGATGTTAATTATACTTACAGAAAAACAAAACAAGACTGTTATTGACTAGCCAATGGGACAGGAGCCTCAGTTTGGTCCCAGATGTTAGTTAGGAGAACTTTGTACAATCAACAGTACAGGACTTGTCTTTGCAGTTCACATTACCCAGATCAACGCTGGGTGGTGTGTCTGCTTCCAATTGAGTTGAATTGGCTGTTCATACATTGAGTGACACATTTGGAAGTTTCAGCATGCATTTAAGGGTCACTCATACTTTCATGTATCTGAAGTCAAAATGCACAATAGATCAGACAAGGATGGCAGATGTCCCTCCCTGCCTTTTTCCCTCGTAACCCTTAATTCCCTTACTGATCAAGTATCTACCTCAGCGGGCTTAGAGAAGATTTGTAGCTCAGGTTGAGGTCTGGATGCAGGTTTGCTCGCCGAGTTGGAAGGTTCATTTCCAGAAGTTTCATCACCCTACTAGGTAACATCTTCAGTGGGCCTCTGGGCAAAGTACTGCTGCTGATTCCTGCTTTCTATTTATATGTTTGGGTTTCTTTGAGTTGGTGATGTCATTTCCTGTTCTTTTCCTCAGGGGGTAGTAGATGGGGGTCTAACTCGATATGTTTGTTAATAGTATTCCAGTTGGAATACTATGCTTCTAGGAATTCTTGTGAGTTTCTCTGTTTGGCTTGTCCTAGGGTGGACATGCTGTCCCAATCGAAGTGGTGTCCTTCCTCATCTGTAAGTGAAGATCCTAGTGAGAGAGGGTCATGGTGTTTTGTGGCTAGTTGATGTTCATGTATCCTGGTGGCTAGTTTTCTGCCTGTTTTCTAATGAAGTGTTTATTACAGTTCTTGCAAGGTATTTTGTAAATGACATTAGTTTTGCTTGTTGTCTGTATAGGGTCTTTCAAGTTCATTAGCTGCTGTTTTGGTGTGTTGGTGGGTTTGTGGGCCAGCATGATGCTAAGGAGTCCGAGTAGTTTGGCAGTCATTTCCGAGATGTCTTTGATGTAGGGGAGAGTGGCTCGGGTTTCTGGACATGTTTTGTCTGACATCACCAACCCAAAGAAACCCAAACATATAAATAGAAAGCAGGTATCAGCAGCAATGCTTCACCCATAGGCCCACTGAAGATGTTACATAGTAGGGTGAAGAAACATCTGGAAATGAACCTTCCAGCTCAGTGAGCAAACCTGCATCCAGAATCTACCTCAGCCTTAAATATACATAAGGATTGTGCCCCACAGCTCTCTATGGCAACCCTCAGAAGACATTCCTCCTCATCTCAGTCTTAAACTTGCTGTGTGAAAGTTATTTTTCACATTTTAAATATATGCCATCCCATTCTTGATCTTTTACAAGCAGAAACAACTTCACCCTATCTACACAGTCCTGTCCACTCAATTTTGAAAATCTCAAATTAGGTTTGACTTAATGTCCTAGCCCTAGGGAGTCAAAAGATCAGAGACTGAAACTTTCAAATTCTGTACCTGGTCCAAGGCATGAAAAGGATGTTTTAAAAAAAAACTATAAATTAAAACAGTACATTTTCTCCTCGCAACTATACTACGGCCTTTTATACAAATAAGCCTTTATATAAATATAAATATTGGTTATAATGGCAATCTAATAATTGAGCTGAGAACTTAACAACATTAGTTTTTGCCAAGCACATAATTATTCTCTCCAAATTGTACTAAAACTGAAATGTAGGAAAAGACAAAGCAGAAATTCCCATGTCATAAAATTTTCTTTAAAATTGCAGTGTTTGGAAAGAAAGTGAATATAACTGAATACCTTCTTCAAAATTCTTAAAATTCTAGAAGTATACCAGCCAATTCTAGAAGTATACTTAAAGATAAACTATTTGAACAAAGTCAGACTTTAACGTAAGAGAAAAGCTTGAGTATGTAATCTGGGCAGATTACCATCCCAAGTACTGAGTGCTATCTCAACAACAATTTGGATACTGTATTATATTTTGCTTAATCACTTCTTGAAAACAAAAGAAGTATTCAATTGAAACAGCACTGGAATTAAAAAGTAAATTATTGGAGAATGACACGGTCATCAGTACAGGTTGAAATGGCATGATGTCAGAGTGGAATTATTGATTTGGAGACCTATTCATTCATTGATTCTCACAAATGAGCTTAATTTATGTTGTGTCCGAGGTAAACAAAACCTAAAAGCATCTCAATGGGTGAGATGTTGAAAATCAGAAATAAAAAAAGCAAATGGTGGATGCACTGAATGCATTTATAGCAAAGGGACAGAACTGTATATTTGTCTCTTTAAGTACAAATCAGACTTGGATAATCACATCAATGAGCAATAACACTATGAAACATATACTCTATTCTAGAAGAGCATAAGATGTAGAAACTGAAGTAGGTCTTTCTGTCTGCCACATCTGCTCCATCAGTTAATGAGATCAGGGCTGATCTGATAATCACCACCATTTTTCCTAATTTTTCTCATAACCCTCGATTCCCTTACTGATTAAAAATCTTTTTCAGCCTTGGATATATTTAAAAACAGCCCTACTGTTCCCTTGAATAAAGAATTCCACAGATTCACTATCCTTCGAGAAGAAATTCCTCCTCATCTGTCTTAAACCCCTTACACTGGAGTTATGCCCTCTCGTTTTACCATCTCACAGCATATACTCCAGTAAATCCTCTAAAACCCTTACAGGTTTCAATAAGATGCCATTCATTCTTCTAAATTCTAATGAGTACTAGACCAAGCTATTTATACCTCTCCTCTTAAAAAGAAATCCCCCCATACCTGGGATCAACCTTGTGAACCTTCCCTGGAATTCCTTTAATGCCAGTACAATTTTCCTTCGATAAGGGGACCAAATCTGCTCACAGTACTCTAGCTGTGATCTAATTAGTGACTTCTATAGTTTTAGCAAGACTTTCCTATTTGTGATCCATTCTTGTTGAAGTGAATGGAAACAAACAGTTTATTTACATTCTCTATTACTCGCAAAGCTTGAATGCCAGCTTTTGCAATTCATGCACAAGGACCCTCAAAAGCTCTGTGCTACAGCTTTCAGTAGTTTTCTCCATTTAAACAATACTTAGCTCCTCCATTCTTCCTGCAAATGTGCATCATTCTTGATGAAGAACTTCTGCTCAAAACGGCGAATCTCCTGCTCCTCAGCCTGACCTGCTGTGCTTTTCCAGTACCACACCTTTGACTCTGATCTCCATTATCTGCAGTCCTCACTTTCTTAAAGTGCAGTGCATAATTTGATGATGTCTAACATCACATGCCATCTGCCAAGTTTTTGTCCACCCACCTAACTTGCCTATATCCTTCTGCAGATTCCTTCTGTCATCCTCACTACTTGTCCTTCCACTTATTTGAATCATCTGCAAACTTGGTAATAGTATATTAATGCCCTTCAGCCAAGTCATTCACATATATAGAAAAAGTAGTATGGCCCAAGCACCGATTCCTGTGGCACTCCAATTACAAGCTGCATCCTGAAAATGACCCTTTCATCCCAAATATCTTCTATTAGTTAGCTCTATATACGCAGATATACTACTTCTAACACAATGGAATCTTATTAAAAAGCCTGGTGTGCAATACCTTTTAGAAATCCAAACACATTACATCTATGCAGCTGATTTCAACTTCAAGGAATTCTAATAACTTTCACAGGCATATCTTGCCCTTCACGAAGTCAAGTCGACTTTATTATGCACTTCTAAATGCTACGCTATTACAACCTTTAGAATACATTCCAACAATTTCCCAATGACAAATGTTAAGTTAGGGGACTTGTAACTATTTGTATTTTTGTCTCCTTCCCTTTTTGACTATAGGCGTCACTTCAACAGTTTCCAAATCCTCTGAGACTTTTAGAAGATTGACTACCAGTAATCCACTTTTTTTTTTAAGCCATTTCTTTCAGTATCCAAGGATTCAACCCATCAGGTTCATTTCTTAACATTCCTGAAAACTGACTACACCTCTCCGAATAGTAACCATCTTATTTGCATTTAACTTCTCATCTGCATTATTCAGACAATTATCTTAATATCAATGATTTTAGAAGGCAGACTTCTGGTCGTGATAAATACACGTGATTTTAAAATGAAAAAAACTGACAGAAGATTCCAAAACTGTAGGCTATAAATATAAAGGAACTGAAAGCTTATACTTAGGAAAACTCTCTTATTGTATAACCTAGTCAAGATAATTAAGGGAACTGAATAAACAATAAACTGAATGCCCAATCTAATCTTAGCCGTGCACTTAAGCACTGAGTTTTAATAGGTTTCCATCCCATTAACTAAATGGTTTTAAGGCTCTCCCATCATTTGAATGGATTTGTCCAAAACACGGAACCAAAAGCACTAGGTAAGAACATTGCATATTAGTTCAATAGTGTCATATTTCTAGGGTGCTTCAACATGATTTGTGGTGCATACCCAGCATAATCAGTGACATCTGCACTGGCGCAGTCCAGTGAGGATTCATAGTAGCAATGGCATTGGTGGAGGCAAGGTAGCATCAAAGAGTGGCAACACAATATGACCATTTTGTAACAAAATAGTGAATAAAATCAGTCAAAATCAAATAGATAAGCACTCTTTACATTCCACAGCTTCACATTAAAAGGGATTGAGAAGGGGAAGAAAAAGTTCCTTTACTGGACTTGCAAATCCAGGTGGCGAGCTCTCTCTTTGAACTCGTCAAAGGTTAAGAAAACACCAGCCAATAGGATATCATCGGAAATCAGGTTTGTAATGAAATGAAGGTTCCATTCATCTTACTACAAAAATACCATTTTTCAGGTCTGGTGTCTTGCTACTTCATTATCTCATATTTAAACACAGTTCTAGAAAGTGCCCACTTGTTCACAAACATAAACATAGGTCATCTTTCAAATAAATCTTACAATTTTGTCATTACAATAGTCAAATGAATATTGCATTATTTATTACCTTTACATATGACTAAACTACAAAGTTTACTAAATTTCCAACATATAATTTGTAGTTGGCCATAGTTTAAACTAAGATCACTGCTCATCCACAATTGTCAAACTAGAACACGATATTTTGTTTCTAGACCTGAATTTTAAAAATAGCATTTTCATTTAAGCACAAGAGGTTGCTCAAAATATCACGGACTTAGTGTAAATGTTTTGTAATAGTTGAATATATTATGCTATTTACACAAGAAGTTTTACAATAGCAAATTTTAAACCTTGAAATAATATTTGATAAGTTATTACAATTATCATTTTATTTTTCAAATCATTAAAACATTTAAGCAGAAACCCCACAAGAGATGAAAAATGTATAGCAACGTTAAAGTTGTTTACTGACAATATTTCACAAAATATTTGTAACAAAATCACAATTTTACACCTAATAATTAAATAAAACTCAAATGTTGAGAAAGCACAATTTCAAATCTGCTCACCGAAATGAATTTTTTTTCAAGTGTATACTTAACTAAAAATTATCCTTTCCAAATTAATTCAATGCATTTTCTTGATTTTCTCGAGATAGGACAAAGAGTTTGCCATGCCATAAACAAGCCATTACTGATTGAGTAATACTGAGAAAGTATCTGTGCTCTGGAAAGACTGGCTCATTTACAACTATTCTTTTAAATTCTTTCACAGGAGAAGAGTGGCCTGCTGTGCCCCATCCCCTCAATCCCACATACCCACACGCCCCACCTGCAGCCTCCCCTGTTGAATTCCACTTTTTTTCTGCAGGTGCACAGTGGCATTGTTTGTGATGCCATCAGAATGCTACATAATGTAGTTGTGTGCATGCGCAGTTACAAGCAATGGTGGTTGTCAGCAAACACTGCCATTTTATGATACTGCATTCCTTGTGCTATTAGCTCATTGTCCACATGGAATGAATACAGTTATGTTTATACATCTTCAAATGTTTGTTCATTTGAGCAGAACATTTTGAACCCATATCTTTTGCAAATGCAGGTTAAGAAAAAGATTGAGCTTAGCCAGTGAGTGAAAGCCATGGTGGTATCAATCATGAACCTCATTAGCACCTTTGTCAAGATGCATGATATTAACAACATTTATGATACAACATTCTAAGTGTCTTCAGAAAGGATGAGAAAAAGTTGGCAGAGAAAACAGCAATAAAAATGATAGTATTTGATGTCATAGAGTCAGAGTTGCACAGCACAGAAACAGACCCTTCAGTGCGACTCAATACCAACCAGACATCCTAAATTAATCTGGTCTCATTTGCCAGCATTCGGGCCATATCCTGTAAACCCCTCCATCCATGTGACTTTTAAATGTTGCAATTGTACCAGCCTCCACTACTCCGTCTGGCAGCTCATTCCCCATACGTGCACCACCTTCCATGTGAAAAAATTGCCTCTTCGGTTCTTTTTATATCTTTCCCTGCACATCTTAAAGATATGCCCTCTGGTTTTAGACTCCACTACCTTGAGAAAAGATTTTGGCTATTCACCCTAAACACGTCCTCATGATTTTATAAACCTCTATAGTATCACCCCTCAGCCTCAGATGCTTCAGGGAAAATAGCCCCAGCCCATTCAGCCTCTCTCTAAAGCTCATACCCACCAACCCTGGCAATATCGTAGTAAATCTTTTCTGAAACCTTTCAAGTTTAACATCTTTCCTATAGCAGGGAGACCAAAATTGCACAAAGTATCCCAAAAGTAGACTAACCAAATGCCTGTACAACCATAACATGACATCCCATCTCTTAAACTTAATGCATTGATCAATAAAGACATGGATATCAAATGCCTTTTTCATTATCCTGTCCACCTGCAACTCTACCTTCAAGGAGCTATGAACCTGGACCCCAATGTCTCTTTGTTTGGCAACACTCCCCAGGACCCTACCATTAAGGGTATATGTCTGGCCCTGAATTGCCTTACCAAAACACATCACACTTATCTAAATTAAACTCCATCTACCACTTCTCAGCCCATTGGCCCATCTGATTAAAGGTCCTGTTATACTCTTAGATAACCTTCTTCACTATCCACTATACCACAAATTCACTAACCACTTCTCGTATATTCACATCCAAATCATTTATGTAAATGACAACTGTCTAATATGCATATTTGACAACATACATTTAAATGTGTTTTCTGCTCATAATGTGGTCACCTCTACATTGGGGAGAAAAAGCAGACTGGGTGACTGCCTTGCTGAACACCTACATACTGTCTGCAAAAAAATGGCCCGAAGTTTCCAGTTGCCTGCCAGTTCAACAGACCTGTGTTGCCTGGCCAAGATTTGGAGATGCCGTTGTTGGACTGGGGTGTACAAAGTTAAAAATCTCACAACACCAGGTGAGAGTCCAACAGGTTTAATTGGAAGCACGAGCTTTCGGAGTGCCGCTCCTTCACCTGATGATTGTTCCAGCAAAGCTCAGTGCAAGCTGGAAGAACATTTCATTTTCCGCTTGGGAAGCCATCAGCCTTCAGGTCTCAGTAACAAGTTGAATAGTTTTAGGATCTAAGTACCTTCTCCCATGTCTCAAACCCAACCCTCATACACCAGGTCTTGTCATCACATGGGTTGCTACCATAAACAACCCACCGTTGTTAATAATGGTCCCTATTACTCATTCTCCCAAGCTGACCTTTGTCTGTCCAACTGTTTTTCTCTCTTTCTGGGCTCTAATTCCACCTATCGTTTACTCCTTCCCTGATCCCTTCTCTAGCTTTTATATCCATCTTTCCTTAGCTATATCAGTTCTGAAGGAGCCAATGGACCCAAACCATTAACTCAGCATTCTCTCCACAGATGCTGCCAGACCTGCTAACTTTTTCCAGCGATTTCTGATGGAGTTTCAGATTTTTATGCATTTCAGAAAACAATACTCAGCATCTGGTGACAAAAGTCCACGAACAAGAATGCCCTTCCCTGCCAGCAAACAGAAAGAAAAATGCTTTGTCAGGAAGGTAGTCAAAACTACAATGCCAAGAAATCATTTTAAAAGAAGAAGAATTATTAAAGCGAAAAATCTGTAATACACATAAATTTCATTTTGTGTTTCAGACCAGAAATTACTTCTAGGTAATAGCCCATGGAATTAATGTAGCTTTCTACCAGTCGCTTAAAGACATAGTTGTGTATGAATAGTTATTTATAGAATTCTACCAAGTCTTATTTTGGTTCAAGTTAATTCTTACAAGAGCTTCAATTATCCTACATTAAATGAATAAATATCCACCTAGTGTCCTGTTCCTTAATGAAACTTATCTGAATTGTGACCACTCTCATCTCGAAAGCAAACATTTTTCAACCACTATATCTCACTGTACAAATTGAACATTAGCACTTTTTTTTAAAGCTTGAATTTAACATAATTTGGGCTTATCAAACAGAATGGGTGCACAAGCACAACTGCCTGAACAAGTGTTTCTGTCTGTTAATTATTTCCTTAGAGCTATGATCAACAATGGGATTAAAAAAGCTATTTTTCTTATGCAACCAAGCACAAATTTACTTCAAGTCAATCTGCTGGAACAGTTGGCAGATATTAGCACAATTTCACTTTTCTGCAAGTGACCTGAAAAAAAAACAGAATCTACACACCTAGCTATTAGGCAAAGACATCACATTTAATATTACTCAGAAGAGAAGATTTGAAAGATTGTGGAAAAAGCAATTCACTAAGTTTTGAAGATGCCTCAAGAGAGTTCTTCAAAAGACACTGAAAATTCATTGTGGACATTGTTACTAGTCATTTAGAAAAAAGCTCCAATGGATTACTTTGCTGTACACCATGCTGGGGCTGTTTAAGCCGTGACCAACTTGGAGAGGTTCTTGTTTTATCTGATTCAGTTACATGTATATCTGCTAAGAACCAAATGAGTTGAAGGACAGCTTGCTCTGAACAAATGCTCAACTGATCTCTCCTATTCCAGAAACAAAAAAATTGTATTATTTCAGGGTGAAACCTATTGATTCTTTTGAAAAAGTAATTGAAAAGACATCAAGATTGTATTTCCAGAGCAAGCAATGACTGTTGGACTTCAGACATAACCATGCATGTTTGGGAAAGGTCACATGACAGAACATCAGATTAACGGATTCTGGAAAATCCTAATCTTTATCATTGTGTTTTCAAAAATAACCCAATGGCCAAAAGTGTTTTTTTTGTTCAGAAAGCTCTTCGCTGCAGAGAAATTTTTTTCTTTCTCTTTTGCTGCAAATTGCATATGTGCCTGCCTACGTATTTTGGGGATATTTATAGGAATAAAAATGTGTGCTTCTATATTACTGGCTGTCTATTTTAACCAGTTATTTCATCTTTATTCAGCAGGTTTTGTTTTGATAATAAAACTATAAGTGCATTTGAGAAACCTAGTTAGTGGGTCTTGTTGTTTAAACCCTGGTTCATCATGGCGACTGGGAAAAGTATTTTTATGGTCTGAACTGTGAAATAATGGAATGTGAACGATGGTGCACTCCTCCAGCCTCCGTGTAACACACTGGAATACACACAATATAACAGCATATTGCACTACTGTGCAAGGATCACATATTTAAACATTGGTACAATCAAAGAGTTGATTTTAAAGAAGAAAGTTTAATTTTCAGTGACCAATTTGAAAGTCCACCATGCAATTAAAATTGCAAGATTTTAACTGTAACAAACAGTAACATCATCCAAACACTGCCTAGAAGTTAACTACTACTCTAAATTACAGAAAAGATAAACTTTACAAATGGCTTAATGTGATCAGTAACATGTAACTTTAGACTTTGGACTTCAAACTAGTGGCAAATGAGTGGTCCATTTTTTGTGGAGGGGCTTATAAAGTAATTAGGTCAGTCTTCTAGAACCATGATTTAAAACCAATATGGGTCAGAAAGCAGGTGACTGCAACGTCTCTTGGAATGTTAATGAAGTTTGTTTATACTGTTGGGCATTACAAGAAAAAAAAATACTTAAGGCATTAGTTGCAGCTGAATAATTTTTTAAATTATTTCAGAAACTTGACTTTAGTGAGTTTTGAGAAGATTTGTAGTTCAGGTTGAGGTTTTGGATGTAGGTTTTCTCGACTGCATCTATCACCCCTTGAGAAAAGGAACAGGAAGTGACTTCACCACGGGAAATGACATCACCAACCCAAAGAAAACCAAGCATATAAATAGAAAGCAGGAATTTTCAGCATTGCTTTGCCCGAGGCCCACTCAATGAAGATGTTACCTAGTAGGGTAACAGAACATCTGGAAATGAACCTTCAATCTCAGCGAGCAGACCTACATCCAAACCTTGACTTTAGTTTGAGGTAGACCGAAATGAAGTCAAAGTCACCGAGAAAAGACTGTTCAGAGCAATTGTGGAATACATTACCTCAGTACAAAAGTTTAGCTTGTGGAACTTCAGGTTGGAAGCAATTGGTTAGAACTCTACAGATTATTAAAAGACTGAGAAAATCTAAGCTCTCAAGTATTCCACACAAAAGACTTCAAGGCTTAAAAGGGCAGGAAGAGAGAAAAAGCAGTCAAATCTACAAACTGGAGGAGAATAAAGGAAATTTTCTTTGGATTTTTATTAAAAGTGATAGTTTTGCCATAAGCCTATTAAACATTGTTACCTATAGTTAACTCTGTAAATTTTAACCACTGCATAATAAACTGTTATTGTTAAAATCAAAATCTACAACATGACACACTTGCGTTCTCGTGACAGACCACCCCATCATATTTGCTGCTGTTTAATTTAATTTATAAAGCCAGATTTCATTCTGGGATCTTACTTGTCCAGTGGTAACATTCACTAAAATATAAAAACATAACAATAAAAAAAATCAATACTCCAAAGGACTACAGTCTTTGTTGGAAGCACTCCAGTTATCCCCAGATTCCAAAAGGACTCTCACCTCCCAGTTTCACCAGACATTAGGATTCAAAAATTCACTTCAAGAGAATTAACATTCAACAGAAAGATCCACTTTGGTGATTTCTTCCCCTATGTCTTACTAGTCACATCTTGCAGAGCCTTTAGAACATAGGAATATATCAACATGAGTAGGCCATTCAGCTCCTCGAGCCTACGCCGCTATTCAATGAGATCATGGCTGACCTGTGGTCTAACTCCATATACTAGCCTTTGGCTTATGTTCCTTAACGCTTTGGCTTAAAAATTACCTGAAAATTTGAATCAACAGCTGATCCTACATCCACTGACATTTGTGGAAGTGATTCTAAACATCTGCTATCCTTTGCATGTAGATGTGCTTAACTTCTCTCCTGAATGGTCTGGCCCTAATTCTCAGACTATGCCAGAGTTCTGGAATCCCCAATCAATGGGAATAGTTTACTACCTACTTTGTTTCTTGAAGGCTTTGATCAGATGCTCTGTAACCTCCTAAATGTCAGAGGGAAAAAAAGGCTTAAATTTGTGTAAACTCTCAATTTCTGAATCTCTCAGGAATCATTCTTGTAAATCCATGTGGTACTCTGTCCAAGGCCAATATATCCGGAGTGGTTCTCAGATTTGCTCGCTGTATTCCAAGTAGGGCATAACCAGGATTTTGTACAACTGCAGCATAATTTCTGCTTCCTTGTACTCCAATCCTTCCAGATATGAAAGGTTGGCATTCCACTAGCATTCTTGATTATTTGCTGCAACTGTTTGCGACATTTTAAAGATCTATGCACCTGAAAGTCTTTTTGGAAATCATTCCATCTGGAAAGTGCCCTCACCCATCCTTTCTCAGGCTAAAATGATTAACCTACACTTGCTTACATCTGTCACAGTTTTGTCTATTCACTTAGTGTATCAATATCCCTTTCTAATTTTATGATGTTATCTACACTTTTACAATGCTGCCTAACTTTGACATCAGCAAATTTGGATTATCCCTACTTTCTGTCACCTGCCAGTCAACCAATTTTCCAGCCATGTCAGTAATTTGCCCTTAATTCCATGGGCTTCAACCTTGGTTAACAATCTCTTGTGGAATTTATCAATGCCTCCTGGAAATCCATATAAGTAACTTCCATAAACATTGCCAAGTCCACTATCTTAGTCACCATCTTCAAAAATTCAATGAGGTTTGTCAGGTATGACTTGGCATGGGAAAACCAGCATGAATCCATGCTGGTTTTCCCATATTAACTGAGAATTTTCAAGATGTTCAGTTTTCCCATTCTTGATTATACACTCCAAGAACAGAGGTTCGGTTAATTAGCCTGTAATTCTTTGGGTTTTCCTCTTTCACCCATCTTAGAAAGTAGAGTGACACTTGCAACTTTCCAATCTGGAGGATGACTCTTTTAGCTTCGAAATTCTGAAAGATTACATAGTTCGGGTGTCTACAATGTGCTCCCCGACTTCCTTTAATACCCTAGATAGATCCCTGTCCCGTCTCAGGGATTTGTTACTCTTTAATTCCATTAATTTCCTCATTACCCATGCTTTACTTACATTAATTTTATTAAGTCTCTATTCCCAATCTATTATTCTTCCCTCTGGACTTCAAGCTATCCTTCCTTTCTACTCTATATGTTATAGCAAAGCAATTATTCAATATGTCTGCCATTTCCTCAGCCTTTGACAATATCCCTACTTTCAGTCTTTACAGGACCAACATTGCTCTTGATTACCCGCTTTCATTTTATGTAATTATAACATTTCTTCTTATTGATTTTGATGTCCTTGCTAGTTTCCTTTCATAATCCTGTTTAGTAGCTCTTATAAACTGCTGGGTGGTCCTTTGTTGGTCTTTGCGTCTTTCCCATTCAGGAGGATTTGTGCTGCTTTTTTGAAATTGTGCAAACCCTTTCTGCTGTCCATGGCTTTTTTCTGTGAAATGGACTTCTACCCCTTTCAGGGGTATAAATAGCAAAGGCAATATAAAATACCTTCTTCCTTTTGCTCACAACAGTTATAAACAGTTGCTCTGTGAGATCTCTCTCTCACGCCTAACACCCAAAATCTCAGACAGAAAATGTGTCCAGTCTGTCCTGCTGTTCTTGTCTTGGTTTTCAAAGGTGAACATTTTGCATCTTGCTCTTGATAACTCCAAATCTGGGTTCCTTACTGCCTTGGCAACCAAACCACACACCTGCTTGCTGTCAAGCAGAATACATAGCAGACTAAATAACTCCTTTACTACCCCACTTAATTTGAGTTGAAGACAGTGGAGCACATGACTACCTTGTAAAAGGTCACATTGTTGGAATATTGCGTACCTAAAGAAAACTTCAAAAAGAACAGCCCAAGTAATGTCAGAATGGGCACCATAGTGCTCAGCAGCATAGTATGATAGTTTGACACATATGGTTGCAACAGCCCATTCCAGTTAAGCTATTCCCAGATATACAAAACAATAACATGCATTTGCAACATGAAAAGATCCAGCCAGTTCGTGATCAATTAATTTTAGTTATACAATGATAGCAATATTCCAGGACACTTTAAAGATTTGGAATAAAAATAAAATCTGAGTACAACTGGAATCTAAGCTTGATAATGAATACCGGTACTGATAAGCGACATGGCAAAAATTGCAAGGAAACATAACCTTTGATTCTATACATCTGAAAAATACAGAAAATATTGCAAATATTGAAGACAGACTATTTGCCTATTCACTCAACAGAAGCAAACCTTTCACATATCTCTTCATTAGAGAGCAGTTTGAAGAATAGTCCATGCACCTTGTTTACTCCACAAATACTGTCTGACCTCCAAATATTTCAGCATCTACAGTTTAGGAACTCCATGACATCAGCATTAGACACTGCAAGGCATACTGGTGATACTGTGGCACCGTGTAGATTTTTTAAATCAATGTATATCAAAAAATGTCTTTCAATTAGACCAGTAACATTGCTTTGGAGGAATAATATACTAAATTTTGAAAGTGTGCACCCTTCCAACACAAAGTAAAGTAACTGCTTTATAAAAAGATTCACAAAGCAATATTTAAATATCACCGAACTACAGTTTCAAGCAAAGTTCTTATATCAGACATTGCTCTCATCCAATTCTAATTCTTGACATCAGACTGAAGTTACAAAATTTTGTGACGGTGACTGGCCTTCAAGTAATGGATGATACACAAAATATACCTTATCTAAGCTTTGCGGGAACTCACTATGCCAGTTTACAATAACCAGTTTACTTGCCGAAATGTACAATACAATTGCACTTCTAACATCTGAAGATGTTAGAACATCTGAATAATTCATATTTAGAAAT
Source organism: Chiloscyllium plagiosum (assembly GCF_004010195.1). Taxonomy (NCBI): domain Eukaryota; kingdom Metazoa; phylum Chordata; class Chondrichthyes; order Orectolobiformes; family Hemiscylliidae; genus Chiloscyllium; species Chiloscyllium plagiosum. The sequence goes on from NC_057732.1 coordinate 29,774,582, forward strand.
GATTCGTACAACTCAGTAGTCATTTTCCAATTTTAAATAAATAAATCCTGCAATCCTAGCAATATCCTGGAGAAATGTTCAAGATAACTATTTTTCATTTATTATGTATTCAGTATTCAGGGCCAGCAATAAAGTTGATCAAATGGCACAGGAGATTCAAGCTCATTAGTTATATTGAAACGCAATGAAACTTTGTTTACAGCTATGTGGAGACCAAAAGATGCTAGGCTTATTCTGAAGGTTCGGGAAATTACTGTAATCATAATTATGAAAGGTTTTCATGGTTTCCACTGGGGAGGGGTGGTTGGTAACCAGAAAGATACAGCTTGAAGACGGTTGAAAAATGAATCAGAGAGAGAATTATTTAGTTTTTAAGATAGCGAGTTATAATACTGGAACATACTGACTAAAAATATGATGGGTAACCTTCAGAAGAACATAGGACTCGGGAGAATCAACTAGATACTTGAAAAGGGAAATACTTGTGGAAGAGGAGATGGGTCTAATTGGATAATACTTGCAAAACTCCAGCACAGTAACCAACGAGTAAAGCAACCTCCACCGAAGGAAAGATTTTGTTATTCACTATAGTTAACTCAACCTACAATATTATTTTTGACAGTGGATATTAGATAAATATTAAGTGTCTCCCAGCATGATGATTACTGATGCAACTGATCTTGGTTATATAGTTCAAATGAATATAAAAGTATAAATTAAATTCCCACTTAACCATTAAACAGAGTGATTCTGCATACTAATCAGACAGTTTCATTCATGGAGTCATAGAGACTTAAAGCACCGAAACAGACCCTTTGGTCCAACTCATCCATGCCGACCAGATATCCCAACCCGATCTAGTTCCACCTGCCAGCACCTAGCCCATATCCCTCCAAACCCTTCCTTTTCATATACCCATCCAGATGCCCTTTAAATTAGATTACCTACAATATCGAAACAGGCCCTTCGGCTCAACCAGTCCACACTGACCCATCGAAGAGTAACCCACCCGCACACCTACCCTATATTTACCCCTGACTAATGTACCTAAGACTATGGGCAATTTATCGTGGCCAATTCACCTCGCCTGCACATCTTTGGATTGTGCAAGGAAACCGGAGCACCCGGAGGAAACCCACGCAGGTACGGGGAGAACGTGCAAACTCCACACAGAAAGTCGCCCGAGGCTGGAATCGAACCCGGGACCCTGGTGCTGTGAGGCAGCAGTGCTAACCACTGAGCTACCATGCCACCCTAAATGTTGCAATTATACCAGCCTCCACAGCAGTGACTAAAATATCTGATTGTCCTGCAAATGTTAAACTGAGCTATGAACCAGCTGCAACAACAACTCCATTAACTGAAATAGTATTTACTAAAAATATAGAAATGACTTACATTTTAAAATAAGGGTTTCAAAAGCCAACGTTAGTGCTTTTTATCCTACTGTGCATTCATAAAAGTGATGAGATTTTTAGGATGCACACTACAATCCCCACGCAACGAAGCTCAACAATACTTTAAGAAATATCAGGCTGACACCAAACACTTGCCCATTAGAGTGACGTTGGGAAGAAAGTGATACCTTGGCTTCTCCTCACACCCCAGAGTAAATATCTCAATATCTGCATAAATCTAGAAAGTGATTTATTGCCTCCAAATTGTGGATAATGTGCTACAAAAACAGTCAACAAAATGTTAGATATTATGATGAAAACAGGTCAGAACTCCAAACTGCTGTGGACATGTTCAACATAAAATTCCAAAATGTGTACTTAAAAAAAAAGTTTTATACAGCCAAAAATATCTGCAGATACATATTAAATGGTTATCTAGTGAGAGAGGCCCATGGAATGCCATAGCCAAACATGCAAAGGAAACTTCAAAACAGCTCTTCAAAAGGGAAAAGAAGCAAGTCAAAAACACATTGCTTGAACTGTATCATGGCCTAGGAGAAAGTGAGGACTGCAGATACTGGAGACCAGGGCTTATGCCCGAAACGTCGATTCGCCTGCTCCTCGGATGCTGCCTGGCCTGCTGCGCTTTTCCAGCACCACACTTTTCAACTCTGTATCATGGCCTCCAAACAATCGGCAGAGAATAGTGGAGCAGATTATAGATAATTCATTAAGGAGTGTAATAACAGAGTAGGTCTGTTAGGGGATTTTGAATTAGATCCAAGTTTGCAGAGGGCACAAAGCTGGGATCTACATTAGCTACCCTTGCATCCACAGGAACCATTCCAGAGTCTATGGAATCTTGAAAGATGACCATGAATACATCCACTATTTCTAAGGCCACTTCTTTAAGTAGTATAGCATGTAGAATATCAGGGTCTGGGGATTAGTCGACCTTCAACCCCATCAATTTCCTCAACACGATTTCCCAACTAATACCAATTTCCTGCAGCTCTTCTCTCTCACGCTAGACCCTGCATTCCTCAACATTTTTGGGATGTTATGTGTGGTCCTTCAAGTTAGAACCAAAGATATGTTTTTGATTGGTCTGCTATCTCTTTGCTCCCCATTATAACTTCCCATTTCAGACTTAAAATAATCACTAGTAATTACGAACTACACTTACTAATTCTTCTCACACTTAGTAATTCATAAATTCATCATCTGTTAATTCAAGAAAGCCAGGTTAAACTGGCTCCTTTTCAAGTATAAGCTCATATAGGTCTGACAGAAAAGGGATATATGTTTAAATTAACCTTGTAAGGAACAACCGAGGAGGCCGGTAAATAATTGAGGGGATACCAGTTCAACTATCTTCACCTGGGATCTCAACAATTTGAGCTATGCTTTGGAACCATAATAAAATAGCAAATCTAGCCCAGGGTCAGGCATAACAACATACAAAAACGCAAGAATATCCACCTAGACTATAAAAAACACCCAACAGTACAACAATAAATTTTACATCCTCCTAACTTTAGACTATCTCTCAAGAGTATTTTAAACAGGGTAAAACACCAGTCAAACTACAGGATTATGAATTGTAAAGTTCATAAATGCAACCATTTGCATATATCTATATATATCAACTGGATCCTGAATGACAAGAAATTAAATGTCTGAGTTGTGTAGGAATAAGTAGCTTTGATTCACAGGGTACAACGCCAAACAGGGATCTGTTTAGTTGGGTTAGACCTCACTTAAACTGGGGCTGGGACCAGTATATTGCAATTTATAAAACTAGGACAAAATCCAAGTCCAATTAGAAACTACTCAATAGAAGAGTTATATGAATGATGGCAAGAGAGAGCATGCAGATAATAGCAGTATAAAAGGATTATTTTCTCATGTATTCATTCACAGAATGTGGGTATTACTATCAAGGCCTGCATTTATTGGCCATCCCTAGCTCACCACTACATCAGGTCCAGCTATCTCCTTCAACTACAGCAGACCACATGGTGATCCTAGTGGTATAGGGACAGTCAGTGGTATAAGGAAGCATGTTCCAGAATTCTGACCCAGCAACAGTGAAAGAATGGCTATATAGTTCCAAATCAGGATGTATGGTGGGGGGCTTGGAAGGGAACTTAAAGGTGGTGGTGTTCCTGTACATTTGTTGCTCGTATAACAAATGATAGACAATACTGCCATTATGCATCAATGGTGGAGGGAGTGAATGTTGAAGGTTACAGATAGAGTTCCAGTTAAGGAAGATGCTTTGCCTTAAATGTTGTTGAGCTTTAAGTGCTGTTGGAGCCTCACCCAGCCAGACAAGAATTCCCTCCCTATGGTTATTGTGGATCAACGTACAACACGCAGACTGCTGCAGTTCAAAAAGGAAGCTCAGTACCATCTTCTGGCATTAAATGCTGGTCCAGCCAGTCATGCTCACATTCCACGAGAATATACAAAAAGTAGAGACAGTATTCCATCACATTCTTGACCCATACTGTGTAGATGGTGTACAAGTTTTGGTGAGCACAAAGAGAGTCAAAGAGATTAATGGTTTAGATCCAATTACCAGAACAAAGACATGGTCATAAAATTTGAAAAATAAATATTCTAGATTATATGACATTGAAAAGATAGCACAACAATAAGAAGGCTTTTCTACTAACATAACACAAGAACATTGGCGAGTAAGGATCTTGGATCAGAAAATTAGATATTATAATCAGTACAGGTGGGAATTATGAACAGAAAACAACAGAAAACACCACTGCAAGTAGTTTATAGTGCTTCTGCATCCCCAACAGTAGTTGGCTTTATTCTTATCACAGATTGAAACAACCAAATTGGCAAATGTTAACTGAAATTCTCAGTTTACAAAATGTTTTTTGGTAGTTTCCTGAAGCAACACATTAAGGAACCAACCAAGAATAAAGCTGTTTTAGACCTAGGTTCTGTTGAGGCAAGAACATTTATTAGTAACATCAGAATTAAAGATCCACTGGAAAACAGTGATCATAATACAACTGAATCCCTTGCATTATTTGACTGTGACACACTTCACAATCACTTACAAGAGACAAACTTCGAGAAAGCTAAATACAAAAATCTGAGGGATGAACTGGCTATGGTTGATTGAGTAAATACAGACTAAAATGTATGTGGAAAAAGAAAAATCATTTTTAAAAATAATGCAAGAATGATCAACAAAAATACATACCATTAAAAAAGATCAACTGTGGTTAAGTGAGAAAATTAAGGTTAGTATTGGTTAAAAGAATAAAGTTATGAATGTTGCAAAGAACATAAGTATGAATATTGAGAGTGGTTTAGGAACCTGCTATGATAGAGCCATGAAAACTTAAAGTAAACTAGTCAGCAATATAAACATGGATGTCAAAAAATTTTACAAACATATACATTTTTTAAAAATTGAACAAACATGGATTGTAAAATAAGTTACACACCAACAATATTAGCTAATCTAGGGGCTAGAGAGAGAAACTATCTTAAAATCAGAGGAAAAGTACTGGAAAAATCCAGGGAAAAAAAGTCAACAAATCTCTTGAACCTGGTGGATCATTTCTAAGGTTCTGAAAGAGATGACTGCAGAGCAGTGAATGTACTGATTATGTTTTTCCAAAACTCCCTAGATTTTATAACAGTCTCAGCAAATTGGAACTTAGCATATGTAACTCCATCATCAGGAAAATGGTGAAATTTATTAAGGAGTTCCTTTCAGTGCATGCAACACCAAAAAAATCATAATATGTTTGGACAAAATCAAATTTTTGACAAGTTTGGCAAATTTACTGGCTTTTTTGAGAATGCAACAGATTAAGGGGAACATCGGTGTAATATATATATATCTTGATTTGATACCTTTTGAAAATTAAAGTGCCGCACCAAAGGTTAATACACAAAAGTGGAGGAGAAAAATATAAAGATGGACAGAACAACTAAAAGTAGGGAAAAACTGATACTTCAGTTGGGCAGATTGTTACTAAAGGAGTACCACAAGGATCAGTTTTGAGACATCAGCTTTTTACAACCTGCATCCTTGATTTAATGTATTACTCTCTGTCTAAGTTGGCTGATGATAGAAGCTAGGTGGGATCACAAGTTATTGAAGGACACAAAGCAACTTCAAAAGGATTTGGTCAAGTTACGTGAGTGGACAAATATGGCAGATGGAATATATTGTGACGGAAGTGTGATATTATTCACTTTGATCATAACAATCCTTAGAATTCTCCAGTCAATACAGTTGTGGATGCCCAGTCACTGAGTATATTTAAAGCTAAAACAGATAGCATTTTAATTTTGTATATAATCAAAGAGTATAGGAAGGGGGTGAGAAATTGAAGGTTTATCCCAAAGTTCAGCTATGATCATACAGATTAGCAGAACAGGTTGCACAGGCCACATCATCTCTTGCTCCATTTCCAATCTTACTACACTCAACCAAATATCATCCACCCTCCTTGGCATCTATGGCTTTAACCCATTTTGTGCATTTTTTGATAATGAACTGAACAATACTCCTTGACAATAAGAGCACTAAGATCACATGCTTGATGGTATTTATTGCTAATTTTTATTTGCTTATGTAGCTTATTGGATAACACTGTCCTAGTCTAATGCCATTACATTGTCTAATTCAATTATCAGTTACAATCTCAATTGCTATTACAAATACAGTATGTGTTAACAGAACTGTCTAAACTATTCCAAGATTATGCTTTCTCATTACAGGAGAAATGAATAAGATATAGCAACGCACACAACTCAAAGCTGTCTGATTAGGTAATTCATTATGAACCTTGAAATTAGTTAGCAATGTACAAGGTTATATTTCCATTGTCAGTCTCCCAATTTCCTCAAAGTTTCAAGAGACAACTTCCTTTAAAGAACTGCCTTTGAAACACAACGAATACAATGGACATGAGCATACTTTACACGAAAAAGGCCTTGCCTGAATTCCTCTGTTATTATGCTAGGTGTAATATTATATGCCAAGTGATAGCATCCTCAGGGTGCAATATTAAAAGTCACAAACTTGAAAGGATTATATAATATCATAGATTAAAACTAAGTGCAATAAGAAACATGTTTAGATTTGCATTTTCAATTGTTTTGCCAGGATAATAAATTGCAATTAAGTTGATTTTTATAAAATTGCGATCAGTACAAATAGATGTATATGAATTAATGCACAACGTATTTTCCCATCATTTATATCATGCTGCAATACTGTTTCCTGAAAATGTGAAGTAATTGTTCAAGTAACAAAAATACCCAAAATCGATGTTTAATAGGTGAATCAAAATATTATAAAACTCAGAAAACCGTAAGATACTCCACTGGAAGATGACTTGCAAACTGGTTTTCCATAATGCTCTTAAACGGGATCAAGCAAAGAATTAAGCTTCACTAAACGCGAAAACCTCTCGGATGAATGCTTCATCTGTCATTATCTGCTTAACTCAACTCCTTTTTGTATTCTAGTAAAAGTCCAAACCTTAAACAAGATGCGTGAAATTTTCATGAAACAAAGATGTATGAGATTTCAGTTTCGGCTACCGATTTTGTTATATGCCATTAGGGTGCTAGCGCAAGTTAAAAATACTGTCATGCAGTTGGTTAACGGTTCATAAGAAACTTTCTCAATTATCTATCCAACGCAGACTGAGAAAAGTGATGATACCTTACTGTTTAATTTCCTTTACATTTTAAAATCCAAATTCTGTTTAGAGCCGGCAATAAAATAAGCGGCACCTGGACTTATTTGGCATTCAGGACAAAAGATAAATTGCACGGCGCTGACGCTTTTGGGCAAAACGACAGTTCAGTGGAGAGAGTAACAAGAGTTAACGTTTGGAGCCGGTATGACTAGAGTGATATTAAACTCGAAACATTAACTCTTCCTATCTCCTACTACTAGACCTGCTGAATTTCTCCAGCATTCCCTGTGTTTGTTTCATATTTCCAGTATCCTGTTTTTGTTTAAATTAAAACGGGTTTGCTGTTTCGAATCGAAACGGGGGACGGATGATTAAGAGGAAAAGACTGGATGGCAAGCCACGATAGCAAGATCCAAAAGCTTTCAACCACTCGAAGGAAAGAAAGTCTTGTGGTTATGCTGCAGGTAGAAGTAATAAAAATGCCAAGCTTAAAAAAAAAGTTGTTGCAAAGACAGTGTGAGTTAGACGTTGCGGCGTAAGGACGGATGCAGGGAGCACGGATGGTGAAGAGCCATTTTCGTTGTGTACCCCCCCCCCCAGTCGGTGAGACACAGCCTCTCCCTCCCGACTCTCACTTACCCAGCAACAGCAGCTTGACTTCTCTCGCCGCTTTCTCCCCGTCCTCCCTCAGGTTCCTGTCGATCATTTTGGACCTCTCCACCGCCGCTTTGTCCTCGGTACTCAATGTGCACCCCATCTTGCTGGCTGCGCTTCCTCTCCTGAGTGAGCAGCAGTTTCCTCTCACAGCCCCTGACACAAGAGGCTTCCGTTTCCCCAGAAACCAGGCAACACTTTCAAAAATGGGGGGGGGGGGGGGGAGGAGAGAGAGAAAGTCAACCGGCGAATATCGGAACCAGCCTCAGGCAGTTCCTCCTTGTAGTTTGATGCCGCCAACTCTAGCTCATGAATTAATCGAACGGATGATTCATTTATTTATTTATTCTTCGCCAAACAGCGCGACGCCTCGGTCGCCGAATGCCCCAAGAGCATGCGCAGCACCACGCCGTGCAGGCAGCGGGACCCGGATGTCGCCTCTGGCTACTGCGCCTGCATCACCTCAACGGAAGCGGCTGGTAACCCATGACAACGGCCACAAAGGCCGACTTCCGATCCATGTAAATTTGTTTTTTTTTGTTATTGGATGTGTCAGTGTTTATGTTCCGTAAGTCTTTGTCACACACTCCTTCCATTCACCCGCCTTTTAATCTTATTCTTTCCATCTCTCTTTTCTGACGTTCTGAGTCTTCTGTCCCTGTTCCCAATTCAAGTCTCTCTCCACAGAAGGGACCTATTACCTCCAATTCAACACTGACCAGAGATAAACCAACATAGAAAGACTTGTATTTATAATCACGCTTTTCACAACTACGTAATTTACGCCAATGAAGTACTTTTTGAAATGTACTGACCAATGTAGGAAACTTGTGAGCAGAGCAAGCTCCCACAAACAGCAATGTGATCGCTGACAGAAAAAACCCTTAGTGATGTTGATAAGGATTAAATGTCAGGCAGGGTATAGGGAAATGCTCTATAGTGAAATAGTGCCGTTATAATAGGTTATATGGCTATAAGACACAAGAACAGAAGTAGACCATTCATCTAATTGAGTCAACTGTCCCACAAAGTAAGATCATGGTTGATCTGATAATCCTCCACTTTTCTGCCTTTTCCAATAACTGTTAAATAAAAAAGAACATTTCTTACAAAGAGAGTTGTGTTTTTAAATTTGAGGACAGAAAGGGAGGGGGAAAAAAACTTTAAAATCAGGGATTTACCAGGTTGGCTGCAGAATTTAGAATATAGGATCAGGTATCTTCAAGTCTGCTCCGCCATTCAATAAGATCATGGCTGATCTTTTTGTGGCCTCAGGTCTACTTATCCACTGTCCCAACATAACCCTTAATTCCTTTACTGTTCAAGAAATTATCTATTTTAGCTTTCTAAACATTTACTGAGGAAGGCTCAACCACTTCACTGGGCAGGGAATTCTATAGATTCACAATTCTCTGGGTGAAGAAGTTTCTTCTCAATGCCATCCTAAATCTACTTCCCCTAATTTTAAGGCTATGCCCTCTTGTCCTAGTTTCACCCACCATCCTCTCGATGTCTATCTTATCGATTCCCTTCATAATTTTGTGTGTTTATGTAAGATCCTCCGTAATTCTTCTAAATTCCAATGAATATAATCCCAATCTACGCAGTCCCTCCTCAAAAGACAACCCTCACAAGTCCAAAATCAACATAGTGAACCACCTCTGCACCCTTTCTTGTGCCAACATAACCTTTCTCAAGTAAGGAGACAAAGATTGCACTCAGTACTCCAGTTGTGGCCTCATCAGCACCCAATACAGCTGCAACATAACTTCTCTGCTTTTAAACTTATCCCTTTAGCAATGAAGGACAAAATTCCATTTGCCTTAATTACCTGTTGCACCTGCAGACCAACCTTCCGTGATTCATGCACAAGGCCACACAGGTCATTCTGCACAGCAGTATACTGCAATCTCTTACCATTCAAGTAGTAATTCTTTTTACTGTTCTTTCTACCAAAATCAATGACTTCACATTTATTAACATTGTACTCCATCTGCCAGACCTTTGTCCACTCACTTAAACTATCTATGTCCCTTTGCAAAGTTTCACAGTCCTCTGCACACTTTGCAGTACTACTCATCTTCGTGTCATCCGCAAACCCTGAAACTATTCCAAATCGTCTATGCAAATTGTGAATAATTTCCTGAGGCACATCACTCAGCACTGATTGCCAACCAGAATAGCACTCATTTTTTTCCCACTCTTTGCTTCCTGTTGGTTAACCAATCCTCTATCTGTGCTAATACATTGCCTGAAACGCCATGCAGCTTTGTCTTATGCAGCAACTTTTTTGTGCGGCTTGTCGAATACCTTTTGGAAATCTAGATACACCACATGCACTGGATCCCTGTTGTCCACCATGTTCGTAATGTCTTCATAGAATTCCAAAAAACTTGTTAAGCATGACCTGCCCTTCATGAACCTTCATGACCTGCCGTTCATGTTGTCTCTACTCGCAGGACAATTCCTATTTAAATGCCTTGCTATTTCTTCCTTGAAAATAGATTCAAGCATTTTCCACATTACAGAAGTTAAGCTAACTGGTCTATAATTTCTCATCTTTTGTCGACCTCCCATTTTAACCAGTGGCATCACATTTGCTATTTTCCAATCTGCTGGAACTGCCCCACAGTCCAGTGAATTTTGGAAAATTACCACAAGTGCATTTGCTATTTCTCCTGCCATCTCTTTAGCACCCTGGGATACATTCCATCAGAGCCAGAAGACTTGTCTACCCTTAGTTCTTTTAGTTTGCCCAACACTACCTCTTTTGTGATAATAATTGTTTCCAGGTCCTCACCTATCTTCATCTCTTTGTCAATTGCTGGCATGTTATTCATGTCCACCACTGTAAAGACTGACACAGAATACCTATTCAATGCTATATCTGCCATTTCCTCATATCTCATTACTAAATCCCCCTCCTCATCCTCTAAAGGACCAATGTTTACTTTAGCCACTGTTTTATCTTATATATTTATAGAAACTTTTGTTATCTGTCTTTATATTCTGAGCTAGTTTTTTTTCTCATCTTACTTTTTATCTTACTTTTGTTTATAGATGTTTTTGTGGCTTCTTGTTGACCTCTAAAGCTTTCTCAGTCTTCTAATTTCCTGCTGATCTTGGCCAATTTGTATGCCTTCTCTTTCAATTTGATAGCCTCTCTTATTCTCTTAGACACCCATGGCAGATCACCCGTTTTCCTATTGTCCTTTCACTGCAAAAGAATTTGAAATCTAGTGGCAACTCAGCGTTTTATGGCACTCGGTTCCTGCAATGTGCAGATGATCATGAACCAAGAGTTGTTTACAAGTGAAGCTCATCGATTCTCAGTGAATTGAGCAGGTTGGAACCAGAAACAAGTTACAAAGACACAGACATACAGAGAAAGAAAGACAAAGCAGCATGTTCCATTGTTTCCCCCATGATGACAGCATCGCTGCAACAGCCTCGGTACTCAATATCAACAACTGCCAATCTCCGAGCACCATCCTACAACTCATCCACCTCACCCTCGAGCATAACATGTTCACATTTGACACACGGTACAGCCATGGGGGCTAAATTTGTACCCCAACATGCCAACATTTTCATGCACAAGTTTGAAGAAGACTTCTTTGCTGCACAGAACCTTCAACCAGCACGATACACCAGATATATTGACAACATTTTCTTCCTCTGGGCTCATGGCGAGAAGTCACTGAAACAACTACACAGTGATATCAACAAGTTTTATTCCATCATCAGACTTACTATGCTAAAGTATCGGTCTCATTCTCGGACACACATCTCCATCAAGGACAGGCACCTCAGTACCTCACTCTACTGCAAACCCATGGATAACCTCACGATGCTGCACTTCTCTAGCTTCTACTCTAAACATATTAAAACAGTCATCCCCTATGCACAAGCCCTATGCATACATAGGAGGAGGAATGCGACGGACACCTGAAGGTGCAGAACAGCGCCCTCATAAGAACAGGATACAATGCTCAACTCATCAATCGTCGTGCCACAGCGAGAAACTGTAATTACCTCCTCAGGAGACAGACACAGGATGCAACCAATAGGGTACCCTTCATTGTCCAATACTTCCCAGTAGTGGAGAAACTACAACATGTTCTTCGTGGCCTGCAACATATTATCAATAGGATGAGCACCTTGCCAAGACCTTCCCTACGCCTCCACTTCTCACCTGTAAACAACCGCAAAACCTTATACAGACCATTGTTCGCAGCAAACTACCCAGCCTTCAGGACAACATCGACCATAACACTGTACAACCCTGTCATGACAACCACAGCAAGACGTGTCAGAGTGTCGACATGGATACCACCATTACACATGGGGACACCACCCACCATGTAGCCAGCAGTTACTTATGTGACTCGGCCAATGTTGTCTATCTCATACACTGAGGCAGGAATGCCCAGAGGCATGGTACATTGGCAAGACCAAGCATACGCTACGACAATGGATGAATGGACACTGTGCAACAATTGCCAGACAGGGATGTTCTCTCCCCGTCAGGGAACACTTCAGCAGCCAGGGACATTCGGCCTCAGATCTTTGGGTGACTATCCTCCAAGGCGGACTTCGAAATACACAAGAAAGCAGAGTAGCCAAGCAGAGGTTGATAGCCAACTTCGGTACCCATGAAGATAGCCTCAACCAGGAACTTGGGTTCATGTCGGAATACAGGTGACCCCCTACACATACACACACACTCTTACATACTCACACACTCACGCAGACCCTCTCTCATACACATGCTCTCTCACAGACGCACAAACACAGCCCCACACAAATCCTGTCACAGGTTTATATGTAGTCACACCCACGCACACACTCTACCAAGCACATACACACGCAAACATGCACTCTTACGGGCACACACCCATCCTCACGCACATACCTATACGCATACGCATACACCCACACTCACATGTGCTCTCTCTCCCTCACATATGCACACACATGCATACACACACGTCTATGGGGTGAATTTGCATTTGCAGAATTGTATTTGCAGATACATTCTATTTTGCTCAAATAGTACACAATCTGCAGGCAGTCAATCCATATAATATTTTATACGTTCCTACTCTGAAAATAAAACCAGTCTGACTCAAAATTGGGATACAGACAGACTCTAACTTCACACTTTTAAGATATTGTCTGAGCTGAGATGTCACCTTTGTTTATTAAACTTTAAGTTATCTCGAAAATGTGGCTTAAAAGAAGTTCTAGGGTTTACATTTTAATGAACCAAAACTTGCAACCCATTCTAAAAGATGGAAGACTTAACAGTAATCTAGGTTTGTTCAATATATCATTTCAGTTGCATGTCACTGTGATTTTTAACTTTGTCCACCCCAGCCCCACACCGGAACCTCCAAACCTTGATTTATTTTGTAACCAAAAGAGAAAATGCTGGAAAATCTCAGCAGGTCTGGCAGCATCTGTAAGAAGAGAAAAGAGCTGATGTTTCGAGTGTAACTGACCCTTTGACAAAGGGTCAGTTAGACTCGAAACGTCAGCTCTTTTCTCTCCTTACAGATGCTGCCAGACCTGCTGAGATTTTCCAGCATTTTCTCTTTTGGTTTCAGATTCCAGCATCCACAGTAATTTGCTTTTATCCTTGATTTATATTGTGCTACTCACAGTGGGCTGGAACATGTTACTGATTAAAAACCAGTTTGTCACAGCCTTGAATATACTGAACAACCTATCCTCAATAGTCGTCTGCCATAAAGGATTCCATAGATTCACCATTCTGAGAGAAGAAATTCCTCTTCATCTCTGTCCTAAATAGGTGATTCCATATTCTGAGATTATGCCCTTTGGTCCTCGACTCTCCTATAAAGGGAAACAACATCTCCATATCTACCTTGCCAAGCATCCTAAGGATCTTATGTCTGTCAATATAGTGACCTCTCAATTTTCTGAACTTCACTGAGTACAAACCCAATCTAATCAACCTCTTCTCAAGAAAGTCTTTCCAAAGCTGAAAACAACTTAGTGAACCTAGAATTCTTTTACATTGACCAAATAGATGGGGATTTGGTTTAACTTGGTATGATCCAAAAGGCTGATACCTCTGACAATACAGCACACCATTAGTATACGACTGTGGTATCAGTCCTGATTTTTGTGATCAAGCTGTGGGACTGGAATCCAGAATCTTGTTACCATTGGCACAAGTGCTACTAATTGAACCATGGCTCACATTATTTTTTGCACATATCACAAATTAAACTCAGCAAATTAAGTAGGCCCTAACTCCAACTCTAATCCAATAACTGTCTCAGGCTAAACCAGATAAGTTGTCATAAGAGTTTTTCAGGGTATCACTTGAATTATATACTGTGCCATCTTCTCCATAAAAAATACATTCTTCAACTATGTAACATTACTTGCCTTCCACCTGCCTTCAGTCCTTTTTTTGTCATCCAGGCTTGACCATTCATATACTCTCGTACTAGTCTGTCATGCACCATTCTCCATAAACATGTCCTCTGCTCTCCATAAATACTTGTCTTATCCATTCACTCAGCTTTCTTAGCATTTGTAGAATATTTCTATATTTTCCCAGTGCATTAAACTTCAAATTTTTATCCAAATGTTTACATCCTTCCACAACATAATTTACCTTATATTTGTAATAACCTCCAGCCATTCATGCTTCCTCTGACTTCAGAGATTCTTCAACCTCTCTTCCTTTACCCCACCATTGCTGAAACAACATTTTCCTGCCTCAACCCTGTTCACTCTATATGCCTGCCTGAACAGGATATGGTTGTAATTTGAAGAGCTGATGACAAGGAAAATGAATGAACAGTTAATACTAATAAAGAACAAAATAATGTTCTTTCATAATGTTGATTAGTTCCTTGGAAAGAGTGTTAAACATACATTTTTAAGAAAGTTCTATAATATTTTTCACTTTGCAGTAAGTCTGAGTTAGTTTTAAATTTTAGATCTTGGATTTTAAACATTATAAGAAATTAGGAAGTGAACAAATCTGTATTTCTAATATTGTTGTGTTTGAACAGAGAGAACTGCGAAGGCATGATATAGGAACACTGATGTAAGTAAAAGAATGTGAATCTCTTCCAAATGGAAATAAATACAAGAAATAAATTGTGTTTTACTTCAATATCACAAATATCCGAGGTCAGTCTGATTTGAGTCATTGCTATATAATGATCATTACTGCTAAAATATGTGAACTCAAAGTTGCATAAGTGATTTAGGATTATATATGCTAAGAATTGGATTACAATTTAAGTGGTAAGCACTGGAAAATATTAGGTCAAATTGTAAGAAAGTAATTCATTACTTTTGAGCATTAAACTGAAAACTTCTATATAGTCGACATTTGGCTGTCTTCCTCACTGTTGTTCAGGAAACAGGTAAGTGGTAACTAACAAAAACTTTGTAAAGTAAAATCTAAGGCTGAAAGATCCTTAGGATGGGGTGGCCTGCATCCTATTGTTTAAAAAGAAGTGGCAGCACAGATGGTAGATCTATTAGTTATTATCCTCCAAATTTTCTTAGATTCTGTAAGAGTTGAGGCCAATGAAAGTGTAACATTCAAGTAAGAAGGAAAGCAGAAAGGAAATTGTAGGCCATTTAGGTTAGCTTCTGTCATAGGAAAAGTGTTTGAATCCATTAATAAGGGGGTTTTAGCAGAATACTTAGAAAATCACTCACCATTTGGGCAAAATGGCTTTCTGAAAGGGACATCATATTTAACTGAACTATTTGAGATTTTTTTGATGAATTAACATTCCAGAGTGGATAAAAAGGGAGTCAGTAGATGTCATAGAATCATAGAGATGTACAGCAAGGAAACAGACCCTTCAGACCAACTTATCCATGCCAACCTAATCTAGTCCCACTTGTCAGCACATGGCTCATATCCCTCCAAACCCTTCCCATTCATATACCTAGATATGCTGTGGTTCTGTTCGCCGAGCTGGAAGTTTTTGTTGCAAACGTTTCGTCCCCTGTCTAGATGACATCCTCAGTGCTTGGGAGCCTCCTGTGAAGCGCTTCTGTGGTGTTTCCTCCGGCATTATAGTGGCCTGTCCCTGCCGCTTCCGGTTGTCAGTTTCAGCTGTCCGCTGTAGTGGCCGATATATTGGGTCCAGCTCGGCGAACAGAACCATAGCAACGAACACCCGAGCAATAAATCTTCTCACAAACTTTGAATACCTAGATATATTTAGATTTCTAAACGACATTTGATAAGGTGTCACATCAGGTTGCTGCTCAAGATAAGACCATATGGTGTAAGGAAAACATACAAGCATGGATAAAGGATTCATTACCAAATCGAAAAGAGTGAGTGTGTTGGCAAGCCGCTACTATTGGAATATCACAGGGTTCAGTGCTAGGTTTTCAAAAGTTGACATTATGAAGAATTTTCCCAGCTCCTTAATGATGTGGGCAATGACAAGATAACTGGAAAAATATGATGAGAATGGAAAATTGAGATTCTTGACATTGAGAAAAAAAAAGGTCAATTTTCCACATAAGGGTTTAACAACTAGATGAGAATCTCATTAGTCAGTGGTGAGGGGCCTATTTGCATATATTAACATCTCATTATAACTTAATCCTTCTTCATTTATATGCACATTGCAAATTTCCCAGCCAGCAAAGAAAGATTATATAGCGCAATTATCAAAATGAAAGTCAGCACAGTTACCTAGTGACTGCACTTGTCGATGGCTTTTTTAGGAATCTATTTTGACCGTCATTTCCAGCATCTTAGAGTATGCTCCATGGGCAGTGAAAATGTGCATCCTCTATCCAAAGAGCTTGGCATTAGAAAAACATCAGTATCACCACATCACCATGGCATATCTTGGACTCATTTATTGAACAGTTCAGCACTTCAATACAATGATGCAACAGGCACCCACCTCATGCAATGGAACAGGGTGTTTCTCAGAGCTCTTAGTTTGTTTTCTTCTAGTTTATTTACTTTGCATCTACTTCATGCTCACAGCATCCCTTCCTTGTCTTTTTGCATATTGCTACTTCATCAGAACTTATATGCTCAAAGTATTTCCATCATAGTTTGTCTTTTAGCACAGACACAAAGCAAGTCAACTTGCTCTGTCTGCCAGCAATGATCAATCAAGGGATTGGACATGTTGCTTTATGCTACATCAGTCTGACACTTGGATCATTTGCCAGTAGCTTACGGGTAAAACACAATGTATTTCAATTATTTGTCCATGTCTCAAAAGGGAAGTAGTCCTTAGTCAAGTCAAGGGTGCTTGTTGTCAGTCAGGGATAACAGCACAGTCAGTCAAGGGCATCATCCAGCATCAGTCCATGCACTTAGACACAGTCAGGCCTTTAGTAATGGCCAGTTTCAGGAGTTCTATTCATTATAGTCTCAGGAGTGGACCACAGTCAGCCCTAAGGTGCAGTGTAACCAGTCCAAGGATTAGCAATAAATGAGTTGGGGAGCTTCACAGATAGGATTCAGGAGTCTGGTCAGTCATTATGCTGTCATTTTAAGTCAGCTGAGAAGGGAGTGGGGGGTCAGTCCAATGCATCTATTCAGAAAGTCAAGAGCGGGGTATCAGGAAGTATGCTGTCATGGTGAGCTTGGGACATCAATTATGTAGTTTGGAAACAGCGTGCTAGTATATTTAGAGGACAATAATTGTGAATGGGGTCAATTCAACGTCGAAGGGTGGAAGACACCCTTGCAACAGTTAGTGAGGCAGTTTAGGATTGTAAATGGTGAGCTGTTGTTCATTGCAAGGCAGCAAGGAAGTGTTGCAGATGGTGCAACAGTTAAACCATGCCTGTGTGTTGTCTGGTCTCCTGATCTAAGACAAAATATATTTGCCATAGAAGGGGGCGCAGTGAAGCTTCACTAGACTGATTCCTGAGATAGCAGGTTTGTGATGTGAAGACAGTTCATCTGGGCCTGTATTGGTTGAAGATTAGAAGAATAAGAGGGCATCTCATGGAAACATGTCAAATTTAAACAGGGCTGGAAAGCCTATATGTAGAGATTATATTTCACCCTAGCAGAAGAGGTATAAAACGAGGAATCACTGTTTCAGAATGCACAGTGAACAATTTTGCACTGAAAGAAAGAGAAATTTCTTAACTCAGATGATGGTGAACCAGTGGAATTATCTATGGCAGAAGACTGTGGAGGCCAAGTTGCTGAATATGAAATAAATAGATTTCAAGAGAGTAAAAGTGTCCAGGGGTATGGGGAGACTGTTGAGTAAGGTGTTGAGATAGAAGGTCAGCCATCAGTCATGATCAGATTGAATGGTAGAGCAGGTTCAATAGGCCAAATAGCCTACTCCCCATAAGTGCTATGTTCCTATGTAAGTCTGTGTTACAGTGTTGCTTTTGTTTCCTTTTAATACTTACTCGTTTGCTGAGTACTTTTATAAAATAGCTGGACACTCCAACTTTGCAGAAAACCAAAGAAAATTCATTTGAATACCAGAGGGAAAACAATTTAAAAGTATAATTTACTTATACAACTGAATAGAATGACTTTTAGGAAGAAAGGCTTAACTGGTCATGATGAAAATTTGTAACCAATTTTCTATTTAGAAGCAGCAATATAACATTTTCCACTAATCTATGAAAATAATGTTTACAAATACCTCTTAACTCTGTCAAATTGTTGTTTGTTTTTTTCATTATTTAATATCCTAAAAGAGAGAAATCATTTAAGAGAGTTCAAAAAGACACTGTAACTGAAATTAATGTGCAGACAGTAAATATAATTTCTAATGATCTGACCAATTAAAGGATGACAGAGTTATATTTTTACTGTTAATATTATCCATATCATAAACAAACTGTAGTGCATGATGAATTTGAAACATGGAGGCCCTTAAACTAAATGCAGTCTATCTGTGGCATTTCAATCACCAAGTCAATTGTATTAAAACACATTTGATATCTATTGTCAAACAATTACAATTTTGCCATCATAACCTTTGTCACAAATTTATCAGTTTAAACAAATAACATTATGTTTATTAGTAAGAACAAGTTGAGAAAGGTTGCTTGTCTAAACAATGAAATTAAATAATTACTGACAGATTTCTGCACAACAGAAATGACTTACTCAGTTTTAGTTGATGTATAAACACAGTTTAGTTGAAACATGATTATCTAAAAAAAAATGTTTTGATTACTAATGTATGTAGGAATGAATGAAATGGTACAGAAAATAAACATTCAGCTGTATGGCATTTTAATCTTTAGAAATGCTGACTGACCACAAGGTTATTGCATTGCTTCGGAATCAAAAAAAAGTTTTTACTGACTTTTTATAAACCTAAATAACAACAAACCTTGAAATTTCTTGGTTCTGGCATGCCATTCCAGGGGAAAAAATAAAAGCCACAGGTTTGTCCTTTTCTTGTTTACCCAAGAATATAAATAACAACAGATTTGCCAAGAATCTGGAAATTATTGGATGAAAAGTACTTAGAAAGGAACATCAATCATTTACTATAAACAGAAAATATGTGAAACAACAAGAGATTTAAAGACATTTGACAAATCTGTGGTTTATTTCATTCAAAATTTGTGAACTTCTATTGATTCTAAGGATATCCTGCCTTGGGTTGGCCTTGTGGCACTGTACACAGAATGACAGGCACGAGTTCAAAATCTGAATTTGCAATGTGAAATTCAATTTGGATGAAGTTGCATTGTGCAATTTTGTAGAAAAGTGTTAACATGAAATTCCTTTGTCCACTCCTGCAAGAATGGATTAAAGCAGAACAATATCATAAAACTGCCCATGCTTATGCTAAGATCACAAGGCATGAACACACATAATTGCTAGCACAGGCAGAATGGGCAGATTTTTTAAAAAATCCATTCACAAGCTGAGGGTGTCACTGACTAAGCCAGCATTTATTACATAATTAAGAGTTAACCATATTGCCAGGGGTCTGGAGTCACATATAGGGTAGACCAGGTGAGGACAGTAGATTTCCTTCCTGAAAGGACATCGGTAAACCAAATATTGATAATCAACAGTAGTCACACGATTGCCATATCTTATTGAGTTCAAACAGTGGCTCACAGCACTAGGCACCCGGGTTAATTTCCTACCTGTATGGAGTTTGCACATTCTCCCCATGTCTGCATATACTCCAGTTTCCTCCCACAGTCCAGAGATGTGCAGGTTAGTTGGATTGGCTACGCTAAATTGCCCATAGTGTCCAGGGATGTATAATGTTACAGGAATAGGGTGAGGGGGTTTGGTCTGGCTGGGATGCTCTTTGGAGGAACAGTGTGGACTTGATGGGCCAAATGGCCTGCTTACACATTGAAGGGATTCAATGATCTGTCAATGAATGACATTCAAACCATGTCCCCAGAACATTAGCCTGAATTCTGGAGTAGAATGCCACCACCTTCCTATGGCTACTTTCCATGTCCCTGTGATCTATAGGACATAAAATGCAATGTCACACTTTTGGCATTCCACAAGATCAATAACTTGCCAATTAATACAAGCATTTACCAAGTCATGCAAAATAGCAATAGGTTTCAAATAAAACTCTGATGCATTGCTGCTGACCCTCAGAAAAAAAAGTGATTGTAAGCAGCTACAGTGTCAATGATCCTTTGATTAGAATGATTTCTGTACCTGAATGTTAAGCTCAAGACACATGAAATATTGAGCCATGAGCCTCATTATAATCAAGGTAGCAAACTGCAGACATCTGATGAGCTTTCCCAGGCAGCTCACTAGAGAAGAGAAGGGATATAGCCACAGTGACACGAGGAACTGGCTATAAAAACAGCTGGAGTGAAAAGGAGTGATCAAGAGTACTGCTACTACCTGACCCCATCATCAGAAATGTGGTCTGCAACAGTTCCCGTATGTGGGTAGCTTGTGGATTTGTTTTCCCTGAAAAGGTACCAAATGTATCAAAGCAACTTAATTTTGCAAATGGGGCATCTATATGTTAGACCATGAAATTGAATATTCAGTGCACAAGCACAATTTCCTGCATGGGTCCTGGCCCTTAATTTCATACCACATTGATGTGACAAGTATATTTCTGTATCATAATGCACTCTGCCAATCATATTGGACCTTTAGGTGTATGTTAGTGTCTGAAAAATAGCCACAGTGCTACGCAGTTTCAAGCTACAAATCTCTTCAAAATACTATGAGTCAGCAATAGCTACTAAACTTAAACTCCGAATGCTCAAAGCCATTAATAGAAAATGAGTATTTCGGCAAACTGCTTCAGCAGTGAGTCAGTATGGTTAGAAAAAGGAGGAAGGGAGGGAAATATTGTTGGAAGAAAGCAATTGAAGTTTGTGATTATCAATTGGTTCAGTGTTTAAGTCATGTTTAAAGGATTGTACTTGATAATTTAAAAAACTAGATCTCATTTACCCAATTTCAAGTAAACTTTACATGAAAGTAAAGGACAATATTAGGACAATAACATCCATCCCTTTACATGGCAGCTGCCTGGGTTTGACACAGACCACTTGCAAATTTGAGAGTTGTCCTAATTTAATATCTGTAGCATCACCCAGTTTCAGGTCTGCCTCAGCCTACTGTTGAAGCCCATTTCCATCTTTTTGTTGTTTTTCCTAAACTTAATTATTCCAATGCATTTTTGACAGCTTCCCTTGCTCTAACTTTTGCAAAATGTAATCTAAACTCTGCTGGCTTTGTTCTAAACTCATAGTCAATGTCATTCATCCAAATCCCTGTGCTTGGTGATCTACATCGTTCCAAGTGATACCACATCTTAATTTTAAAATTCTTATTCTTGTTTTCAAAATCTTCCATGATCTATCACATTTCCCTTTCTCAGTGATTTCCTTTAGCCTTACAGCCCCCACAAAGTTTTTGTGCTCTGCTAATAGTGGCCTCTTTAACATAGCCAAATCAAATTGCCCTTATGATCAGGTCTTCAGCTGACAAGATCTAAAGCTCTCGAATTTCCTCTATAAATGTCTCTGACCCTGCACCTCTCTTTCATCCTCTGACATCTTAAATTGATACCAACCTGAGTATTGCTGAGGAAAAGACAATTTGTTATAAATTTTCACCTCTGCACTCATCAGGATAATTTGTTAGGAATGACAAAGTGAAGGGGAAACAATATTTCTACTGAAAGAGTGGAAAGTGTTGATTGGTTGACAAGTGGACTCAGATTGAGTAGATACCTTATTGCACCAGATAATGATGACTCACAGTTAATTGACAAGCTTTGTTTAAATTTGAGCAACAGGTGAAGTGAGCTGTTTCACCCTGTTGCAATGCAGTAGGAACACGAGTGGTGTTCACCACTAAGAGAATACTGCTCTCAGGCTAAAAGGAATTATAAAATCCCTACAGTGTGAAAGCCCACTGTAATCCTCTAAAGAGCATCCCACCAACCTACCTTATAACCCTGCATTTACTGTGGCTAATCCACCTAGTCTGCACTGCCTAGGTCAACTATGGGCAATTTAGCATGGCCAATCCATTCAACCTGCACATCTGTGGCAGTAATCTGGAGCACCCAGGGGCAAACTCCATACAGTCATCCAAGAATGGAATTGAACCTGAGTCCCTGGTGCTGTGAGGCAGCAGTGCTTACTACTGTGCGACCCATTTTTTTTCAGCAAAGTAACAACTTCTTGATTGAATCATAGAATCCCTTAAGTGTGGAAGCAGGCCATTTGGCCCATCAAGTCCACACCGACCCTTCGAGAGCATCAAGATGTTCTGCATATCACACAAGCAAGTAGAGATATATCTATTTTAGTGTTAGTGTGGTGCTTGAGAAGGAGAAACAAGGAGTGCATAACAAAGAGGAAGAAATCCAAAGGATGGAAAAGAGAGAGTATAACAGAGCAGGAGAAACAGAACGCAATACAGTGAGAGAAAAATTGAGAGGTAGAAACAGCAGGAGAAATAGAGAGTGTAATACACAGAGCAATACAATGAGAGGAAGGAACCAAGAGACTGAAACAGAGAGGAGAGTCAGTGAGTGAGACTGTAAGGGAGATAAAAAGTGTGAGAAAGAAAGAGGGAAAAACAGCAAGGTAGAAAGTTATATGAAGTAAAAGGAGGGGGAGAAAAGCAGAGCAAGAAAGAGAATGAGTGAAAGGGGAGGGCAAAACAGAGAAAGAGAAACAGCGAGGGTGAAATGCGAAGGGTGAAACAGAGAGGGTGAAACTGAAAGGACAAAACTGAATAAAACCGAGAGGGAGAAATACAGAGGGTGAAACAGAGGGGCCCAAACAGAGAAGGAAAATCAGGGAGAGAAAAAAAGAGAGGTTGATAGAGTGAGTGAGAGAGAAAGAAAGTAGAAAAAATGGTGAGGGAGGAAAACACAGAGGGAGAAATAGACATT
>NC_057732.1:29799606-29903475 GCF_004010195.1 Chiloscyllium plagiosum
CCAGGTGGTCACGGAGGGAACGGTCTTTGCGGAAGGCGGAGAGGGGTGGGGAGGGGAATATATCCCTGGTGGTGGGGTCTGTTTGGAGGTGGCGGAAGTGTTGGCGGATGGTTTGGTTTATGCGAAGGTTGGTAGGGTGGAAGGTGGGCACCAGGGGCGTTCTGTCCTTGTTGCGGTTGGAGGGGTGGGGTCTGAGGGCGGAGGTGAGGGATGTGGACGAGATGCGTTGGAGGGCATCTTTAACCACGTGGGAAGGGAAATTGCGGTCTCTAAAGAAGGAGGCCATCTGGTGTGTTCTATGGTGGTAGACAATGTACAAATCATTGGGGGTGGGGTGATGCTGTTGGCTTATCTATTATCACCTTCACTCTGATGGCCACCTTTGTGCATATCACGGTGCATCTCAAGTTGTGTGTACACCCTTAGTATACAAATATTAAATGCCATCACAACACTGAAGTCTGGTGTCACAAAGAATGGGACTGTTCACATTGCAGTGGAACACTCCATTCAGCTGGACCTAGACATACCACTGAAAACAAAAAATGCTGGAGATCACAGCAAGTCAGGCATATCATGATGAGAAAACAAGCTAACATTTTGAATCGAGATGATTTTTCCCACCTGCTCCAAAGGGCGTGTGATACCACTCCTGAACAAACTGGTTCGATAATTATCCACTGTTCACATCTGAGGCTATTGCACTGCCCCTTGCCTCAACAGCAAATGGTTTGACATACCACTTGTCCTTTGTGCAGAAATTGTTTTTAAAGATTCAAAAAAAGGCATTGATCATGAGTTCTTCAAGCTGTCCTCAAAGCCTTGTGGGAGAAACCAATGGTGGATCTTATTGACTGGTTCTCTGAGAAATGGCAGAATGCCTGATCGCCAGAACTTTCAGTGGGCTGAGGGTATTGTTGTTAAGTTTTCAGATGACACAAACATAGGTGGAGGGACAGATAATGTTTGAGGAAGTGTGAGATTGTGCACTTTGGTAGGAAGAATAGCGGTGTAGACTGTTTTCTAAATGGGGAAAGACTTCAGAAATCTCAGCACAAAGGGACTTAAGGTCCTAGTCCTAGGTCTTCTGGTGCATTGTAGCATCTCTAACTCTTGATTTATGGCCTCAGCACTTAATGCAATGGAAATTTGGCAGGTTGTGAGAAGGGGTCTTCCCATCAGATCCTTCCTATATGCTCAGAGTTCGACTCCCTAAAAATGCTACCCTCAAGCTGACTGCCATGAGAAGAGACCATTTGACTGTGCCTTTACAAAGAAACTCTAGAAGGCGATAACCATAAGACCATAAGATATAGATGCAGAATTAGATCATTCAGCCCATCAACTCTGCTCCACTATTCGATCATGGCTGACATTTTTCTCTCCATAACCCTTGATCTCCTTATCAATCAAGAACCTGTGTATCTCTGTCTTAAAGATACTCAATGACTTGGCCTCCTCATCCCTCTACAGCAATAAATTCCACAGATGAACTACCTTTTGGCTGAAAAAAGCCCTCCTTATTTCTAAAAAGCCATCACTTCATGCAGAGGCTGTGCCCTCAGATCCTAGTCTCTCTGACTATTGAAAACATCTTCTCCATGTCCACTCTATCTAAGCCTCTTTGTATTCTGTAAATTTCAAACAGATCCCCCTCAACATGCTAAACTCCATTGAGTACAGACCCAAAGTTCTCAAACCATTTCTCATATGACAAGCCCTTCATCCCCAGGATCATTCTTGTAAACCTCCTCGTGACTCCCTCGAACACCAGCACATTCTTCTTTAAATATGGGTTCAAAAATTGCTCACAATATTCCAAATGTAATCTGATACAGCCTTAGCAATACATCGCTGCTCTTGTACTCTAGCCTTCTTGAATGAATACTAATATTGCATTTGACTTCCTAACTGCCAACTGAACCTGCATGTTAACCTTAAGACAGTCCTGAACTAGGACCTTGAAGCCCCTTTGTGCTGAGATTTCTGAAGTCTTTCCCCATTTAGAAAACAGTCTACACCGCTATTCTTCCTACCAAAGTGCACAACCTCACACTTCCTCAAATACTATCTGTCCGTCCACCTATGTTTGTGTCATCTGCAAACTTAGCAACAATACCCTCTGTTTTTTTGACCAGATCATTCATGTATAACACTGACCCCTGGGGAACACTATTAGTCACTACTCTCTACCTTCTGCCAGTCAGCCAATCCTCTATCCATTCCAATAACTTGCCCCTAACACTATGGGCTCTTATCTTATTTAGCAGTCTCCTGTGCAGCACCTTTTCAAAGGCCTTTTGGATATCCAAATGGTTCATGTCCACTGGCTCTCCTTTGTCTAACTTGCTTGTTACATCCGCAAAGAATTCGAACAGATTTGCCAGCCATGTCCTCCCTTTGATGAAGTCTTGCTGACTCCACCCTATTTTACCATGCACTTCAAGTACTCTGTAATATCAATTAATAATGGATTCAAAAATCTTACCAATGACTGAGGTTAGGCTAACTGGCATGCAACTGTCTTCTGTCTCATTCCTTCTTAAATGGGAGTGTTAATTAGCCATTTTCCACTCCTCTGGGACTCCCCGACTCAAGTAATTGTACCACCAATGCCTCTACAATCTCCTCAGTTATCCCAGATTCAACCCTTCAACTCAACACTGCCCCACTCCACAACATTCCTGATGAAGGGCTTATGCCCAAAACATCAACTCTCCTGCTCCTTGGATGCTGCCTGACCTGCTGTGCTTTTCCAGCACCACATATTTTGACTCAAATCTCCAGCATCTTCAGTCCTCACTTCCTATCTCCTTCAGAAATCTGGGATGTAGTCCATCAGGTCCGGGTGATTTATCCACCTTCAGACCTTTCAGCTTCTCAAGCACCTTTTCCTTAGCAATGCCCACGACACTCACCTCTGCCCCTGAGACTCTTGAAGGTCTGGTGTGGTGCTAGTGTCTTCCAGCGAACACTGGTGCAGTTTCCACTCTGTTCCTCCACAATTTCTTTGGTCTCCATTACTGCTTCTCCAGCCTAATTTTTCCAGCGGTCCAATGTCCACTCTTGCTGCTCTCTTACATTTTAGATATCTAAATAAATCTTGCAATTTTCTTTCATATTACTAGCTAGCTTACTCTCATATTTCATCTTCTCCACCCTTATTTCTTTCTCAGTTGAGTTATCTTAAAGGCTTCCCACTAATCTTCACCACAATGTATGCATTTTCTTTTGCTTTTATTCTGTCCCTGACTTCCCCTGTCAGCCATGGTTGACTGTTCCTCCCCTGAGTATATTTTGTCTTCCTTGGGATGAATTTCTACTGTGCCTCCCAAATTACCCTCAGAAACTCCTGCCATTGCTGCTCCACCGTCTTCCTGCTAGGGTCCCCTTCCAATCAACTCTGGCCAACTCCTCCCTCATGTCTTTGTAGTTACCTTTACTCAATTGTAATATTAATACATCTCATTCCAGCTTGTCACTCTAAGATTGCAGGGTACAATCTATCATATTATGCTCACTGCCCTAGGGGTTCCTTCACCTTCAGCTCCCTAATCAAGTCTGCCTCATTACACCTCACCAAATCCAGAATTGCCTGTTCCCTAGTGGGCCCTTCCACAATCTGCTCCAAAGAAAATCTCATAGATAAATTACATAAATTCCTTTTCTTATGATCTGCTATGAACCTGGTTTCCCCACTCTATCTATGTATTAAAGTGTCCCACAATGATTATAATACTGCCTTTCTTCCAGGCATTTTTTTTTAATCTTCTGATTTATTGTCTCCCCACATCCTGACTACTGCTAGGAGGCATGTATACAATTCCCAGCAGGGTCTTTTTTCCTTTGTGGTTCCTCAACTCTTCACAAACAGATTCTACACCCTCCAACTCTATATCTTGCTATTGATTTAATTTCATTTCTTACTAACAAGGCAACCCCATCCACGCTACCATTTGCCTGTCCTTTTGATAGCATGTGTATCTTTGGATATTTAAGTTCCCAGCCCGAATCCTCTTGGAGTCATCTCTGTAATACCCACAACATCAAACCTGCCAATTTCAATCGTGCTACAAGCTCATTTGCCTTGTTTTATATATTGCATACATTTAAATACATCACCCTCAGTCTTGTGTTGATTGCCCTGCTTATCTGCTGTGCCTGAAGTTCGATTTTTGACCTTTTCCATACTCTCTGTCCTAATATTTGTTCTGGAAACTTTAATGTCTTCTAGGCCTTATCCCCCTTTAAGCTTTTCCATAATCTGCCATGCAACTGAACCCCTCACCCCCATTATTTACTTTAAAGATCTCATCACAGAGACCTATTTCTCCCACACCAACCTTTGAGCAACACATTTATCTCTTTAATCTTGTTGACTCTGTGCCAATTTGTTTGAGGCTCAGGTAGTATCCAGAGATTATTGCCTTTTTTGGTTCTGCTTTTCAGTTTAGCCCCTCGCTGCTCATATTCCCTCAGCAGAATCTCTCTCCTCTTTCTACCTATATTGTTCATGCTTATGTAGATCTTTCCCCTGCAGCCCAGATGAGGTATCCTGAACCTGGCCATCAGCACTTTCAATCCTGACCACAGAAAACGTGTCTATTCACTGCCTATATTATTCCTGATTAGAACAACATTTCTCTTTTCTCCCCACTCTTGAATGTCTCCCTGTACTACCGTCTGTTTAAACATCCTCCCTACAGCTCACAATCATACAGTGAGTTAGAATCTCAAACTTGTTAGAGAAGCTCAAGAACTGAGATTCCTTCAGCACTACCTCCTGGATCCCTCCACCTACCTCGCTGGTAATCATATCTTCCTGTCCCCAACCACTGACCAAATTCAAGGTAGTTAATCTAAAAAGTGTGACTGCTTCCTGAAACACAGCTTCCAGGTAACTCTCACCCTCCCTGAGGTAGCGCAATGTTCAAAGCTCAGACTCCAGCTCATCAACTCTGAGCTAGAGTTCCTCGAGCAACCAACACTTGCTATAAATGTGATCACTACAAACCACCATGGAGTCCCACAGCTCCCACATCATGCAGTTACAACACATCGCCTGGTCTGGTACCTCTATTTTAATTATTTAGGTCTTACTTTAGGTTGTAGCCAATAAGTATTCCCCATAATTATCTTCAATCTGAAAGTAATCTGTAATAGCTAGTCAAATTAATAGCTGTCACCAACCAATAAAAGTACAGTTTATCTGTGATGTCACCTGATCCTGGACTTCAATTTATTCTGTTCAGAAAAACCTTTAAAAATATGAACCAAAAATAAAGCAAGTAAGCAACACCTCTTCTCCATTTGCTTAGACCTCCCACACTGCCTCCACATTCCCTGAATTATATACTCACTCAGGATGTGCCTCACACTGGATGTGATCCCTCCTTCTTGACTGTGTGAAGCTTACGCAGATGCAAAGACTTTTGTCACCATGTAGCTTCAGTTTACAGGATTCTGTGCCCGATGGACTCTTCTCAGGGATGCACACTTGGATAAATAGAAAATGTTGCTGGAGGACCATCAACTTATGCTTTTTGGCCTTCCTGAAACTTGTTGATCTTCAAATGCTAAGAACTGATAATGGCCAAGTTTTGCATACTGGCAATGGAAGGGGAAGCACTATATGACGGGGCATTTGCTGCAAAAAAAGCAATGGGAACACTCTCTAACTTCTATCTGTCATAGCACCCCACAAGACTGGAAACTATACCTTCAGGCATATTGTAAATATCGTAGGCAATTGCATTGAGGGACTTTAAGGAGAAAAATGCATGAAGGCCTTCCATTTTTGCCCACCAATTGGAGATTCATTAAGCAAGGAAAAGTGTAAGGAATAGCATTTTTTTCCTCTCCTCTCCAGACCATAAAAATCGGTTAAATCTCCATCCTCAGCTGAGGTAAGACGGAAATCTACCCCTGCACAAAGATTGCATATTTTTAACTAAAACAAATGTGGCAGTTTGCTGCCCACCTCCCCCTCAGCTTTTTCATACCCTACCTTGAAAAATGGGCACAGCACTATCAAAGTCCAGTGCAAAAATGTCTTCCTGTTCCAGAGTGAAATATTAGTAGTGCAACTTTGCCATCTGCAGGAGTAGTAGCACAATACACAGAAGGATCACATGATAATAACCTTTTCATTCATAGGTTCAGAGTAAATCATTTGATGTTGCTTAGAATATATTCTGTTTTAGTAGTATTTTGATATGCCACATTGAAAACTGGCCTAGATAGTTTTTTTGATTTTGGCAGATTCCGATGTTAATAAGCAGATATATGATATATAAATACTCTTGAGCCATGCGTTTGGGTCATGTCAGTATCTCTATCAGTTAGATTGCCTCATTATCTCAGACTGCCACCTATATTAGGTAAATGATACTAATCACTTCCCATTGCCATAGGTGTCAATGACAAACATGCCATTTAACCCATATTAACTCTATATTACAGTCTTAGGATCAGACTCCTGTCATTGACTTCCAGGGCTATTTCCTGCCATTCTCTTCAATGGATCTGTGTGAAGGGCTTCCTATAACTCCACCTGTAAGGATGTGAAAGCTGAATCCCATCACAATAAGATGAGCAGGAGGATACAAATGCAATAGGGAGATGGAAAACAATCAAGTTCTATTGTTTCTCTTGTTTCCAGACCCCTTAACTCACCCGCACTCATCCCCATCCTCATAAATCTCATCAAATCTGTGTCAAATGCACTTCAAGTAATAATGGTGAGGTAGAGTGGGTGGCGTATTTTTCCACACAAAATTTTGCAGCATTTGCACTTTACCTTTTTTTAAAAATACAAGTTAGGGCTTGAAAGCAGAGTGAACTGGCAAACAAGGATATATGATAGGTTAATAGAGATGCTGTGGCAGATAATTAATGGGATGTTTCAAGATACAAAAATAATTGCAACAAGTAAGGAAAATTCCAAGAAACAGACTCATCATCCACAGATAGTTAGAAAGGTTTAGGATAGTGTCAAATTTAAAGAAAAGGCTTAAATGATACAAAGATCAATGGCTTATCAGAAGATTGGATACAATATAATAACAAAAAGAATGATGAAAATTTGATAAAAAGGGATAACTTAGAATATGAGAGAAAGCTAGCCAGAAGTATAAATATAGATAGTGAAAGTTCCATAAATATTATAATAAGAAAAGAATTAACAAAGTGAGCATTAGTTCTATAGAAAGTGAATATGGAGAATGGATAGTAGAAAATAAAGAGGAGGATGAATTGAACAGGCATCAGTCTTTACTGTAGAGAATACAACTAGCATTCTAGAAACAGCAATAACTCAGGAAATAGTAGGGGTGAAAGAACTCAGGAAAATTACAATGACCACAGAAGTGGTACTGAGTAAGGTGTTGAAGCTGCAAGTCAGGTTGTAATGGACTTCATCTTTGGATGTTAAAAGAACTGACTAGTGACATATTTGATTCATTTAAATTTTTCTAAACTCCCTTGATTTTGGGAATGATCCATTAGACTGGAAGATAGCAATTTTATTCAAAAGGGACAGGAAACAGAAAGGAAGAAATTCCATCCCCGTTAGCTTAAAATCTATAATAGGAAATACGTTAGAAGCTATTATTAAAGATGTTATAGTAGGGCATTTAGGGAAGTCATTATCAGGATGTTATTGTTGGGTGAAAAAGATATTTTCCACAAATGAGTAATGAGTTTCAGTGCTAAGGTTTTGCCAGATGTTTTTTTAAATTCTCTTGAGGGACATAGGCGTTGCTGACTGGCCAGCATTTATTGCTGTCCCTTGTTGCCGTTGAGAAGGTGGTACTGAGCTGCTTTCTTGAAACACTGCAGTCTCTGTGCTGTAGGTTGACCCCCAAATTCCCTAGGGAAGGAATTCCAGGATTTTGAACTAGTGAGAATGAAGGAACAGCAATATATTTCCAAGTCAGGATGGTGAGTGGTTCGGAGGGGAAGTTCCAGGTGGTGGAGTTCCATGTATCTGCTGCCCTGGTCTTTCTAGATAGAAATGGCCATAAGTTTAGAAGTTGGTGTCTAAGGACCTTTTGTAGCTCAGGGGTTAGCATTGCTGCCTCACAGCGCCAGGAACTTAGTTTCAATTCCAGCCTTGGGCAACTGCCTTTGTGGTGTTTGCACATTTTCCCCGTGTCTGCATGGGTTTCCTCTTGGTGTTCCGGTTTTCTCTCAGAGTGCAAAGATGTGCAATTTAGGTGGATTGGCCATGCTAACTTGCCCATAGTGTCCAGCAATGTGCAGGCTAGGTGGGTTAGCCATGAGAAATGCAGGGTTAGAGGGATAGGGTCGGGGGTCGGTCTCTGTGAGATGCTCTTTGGAGGGTTGGTGTGGACTCAATAGGCCAAATGGCCTACTTCCACACTATAGGGATTCTATAAAGGTAGTATAGCATCCAACCATATACGTTTTGGATGAGCAGAGGAATGTTTAAATCATACCTTAAAGCTAAAGCTGAATTAAAATAATGTCAAACTGTTAAAAAATGCAGACATTCATATTACATTTTTCTTCAATAATAAAATCCGAATTAGAAAAAACACGATTTGAATTTCTGTAGCTTTTTCATGACTTGATGACATCTGAAAACTCTTCAGAGCCAATTAAGTACTTTTCGACTGTTGTCATTGTTATCACGTAAAGCTAGCAGTTGATTTGAACATGGTAAGACTTCACAAACAGCAATTAGATATTTACCAGTAGGCCATACATCCCAATGACTGGCAGATTGTATCAAACTTCAAAGTCAAAAAGGGTGGCGCTGGAAAAGCACAGCAGGGCAGACTTTCCCAGTGCTACCCTTTTTGACTCTGCTTCTCCAGCATCTGCAATCCACACTTTCTGCTGTATCAAATATCAAGTCCTGTTCACTGTTGACAGTGAGTAGCGTGCTGATCATGCTCAACCAGCCTCTGTTTGCAGCCTCAGAACACTAAGCATACAATTAGATATAATGTTGCTATTGGATATCATTTATTAAATAATTTAGATTGAGCTAAAATTTATATTGAAAACAAATGTAGTTTCTTTTTATGAATCGAGTGTAAAATGCTATACATTTGATGTCCTAAATTAAAACAAAGGACCCTATTTCATATTGGCTAAAGGAATTGATACATTGCACTTTTTTCAATAGACAATAAGGGTCATGAACAGTGCCGATTACTGCTGCATTCTGATGGTAAAACCCTGACCAATTAGATTCTACCTGCCTGGTCTGAGAATTAAGATTGACAGTTAACTGGTCCTACTGCATCTCCTTGCCAACAATGGCCAAACCTATCAAAGCTCTTCTCGTGTTGTATAAGCTGAAGTTCATTTTTTGATTCTTCTGTCCTCATCCTGATGACTGCAAGACAAAAAAAACCTTTAATTTCTTATCAACTTTTAATAATATTCAAGAATATTATCTTTCGTACTGAGGGCAGCTGAAGACAAACATAGGGACAAGTGAAATCTCATCTGAAGACTTTTGCAGTGTTGGTCACCTTACTTTAGGAAGGATTTAAATGGAATGGAAGCAGTCTTTTGAAGGTTTACTAGAATAATACTGGAATAGGCAGTTTGTCCTGTCAAGAAAGGTTGGATAGGTTAAGCTTTTATCCACTGATGTTGAAAAAAGATGCAACTTTGTTGAAACATACAAGATCTTTAGGTGGCTTGATAGCGTACATGTAGAAAGGATGTTTCTTCTTAATGGTATATCTAGTGCTAGGGTTCACTGGTTAAAATAAATAGAAATGAGGCAAGAGTTTTTTCTCTAATAATGTTTATGAGTCATTTGAACTGTCTTTCTGGAAAGGCAGTGAAACCAGAGGCTTTGAATATTTTTAAGGCAAAGATGGATAGATTCTTGTTATGCAAAAAGGTGAAAGGTTATTAGGAGAAGGCAGGAATGTAGATTTGAAATCAGATGTGATCTAATTAAATGATGGAGTAGACTTGAAAGTCTGAATGGCCTACTTTTGCTTGTTTATATGTACTCAAAAAAAGCCCTGACTTTGCCCAATGGTCAGGCATTTAACATAATTACAAAAACTCTGAAATGCTGCATTTCACTTTTTTGAAAAGCATGCTAAAGCTACAAGTCACTTTTAAATACAACATCCTCTCTATGCTTGCTTCACATGCTTCCAACTTGTTAACTATCACTGGTGGATGGCACAGGGAGTAATGTAGTCACAGAGTCAGAGAGATATACAGCACAGAAACAGATCCTTTGGTCCAACTTGTCCATTCTGACCAGATATCTTAAATAAATCTAATCTCATTTACCAGCATTTGGCCCATATCCTTCTAAACCCTTCCTATTCATATACCCATCCAGATGCCTTTTAAATGTTGTAATTGTACCAGCCTCCACCACTTCCTCTGGCAGCTCATTCCATACATGCACCACCCTCCGTGTGCAAAAGTTGCCCCTGAGGTCCCTTTTAAATCTTTCCTCTCTCACCTTAAACCTGTACCCTTTAATTTTAGACTCCCTCCACCCCAGGGAAAATACCTTGTCTTTTAACCCCTATCCATGCCCTTCATGATTTTATAAACCTCTATACGGTCACCTCTCAGTCTCCGATGCTCCAGTGAAAATAGTCCCAGTCTATTCAGCCTCTCCCTTTAGCTCAAACCCTCCAACCCTGGCAAAATCCTTGTAAATCTTTTCTGAACCATTTCAAGTTTCCTATAGCAGGAGACCAGAACTGCTCGCAATAGTCAATGTACATTTCCTCAGGCACCAACCTCCCTTGCTGCAAAGGAGGCAAGGTGGGGGATTTTAGGATTGCATCAGTAGCAAATAAAACATAAAGTCACCAGACCCAGACAACTACTTTATCATTAGAAAGTGATGACTGGTGATGGTATAACCTGAAATTCACCAAGCCACAGACTGGTGATGTAGCCTATGGCACTGCAGTTGCCAGAAGAGGGAAGGCTGAAGATCCTTCCACTCCATCACCTGACCCCCAGCTGCCGTTGCTTACTTTTATATTTCATTATTTATCATGTTCTCACTCTTAACAGTCTTCACTGGAGTAAATTCAAGGCAAGGGAACAATTGACAAGAATGAGAGTTCTTCAGCAAGCCCAGAGCGCTCATCACAACCTGTCAGCAAAGGTTGTACCCACTCACTGATGAAGGATATCAGAGCAATAAGCTGCAAGGAAAGATCAAATAGGGCTTATGCTTTACAGTTTCACAAAAAAAATTAACTGAAATGCCACATTGAAGTTTTTAAAATATTAATTACTTAAGATAGGGAGTAGAAAAGAAAGAAAAATTAGATCATCACAAAGAAATTAAATAAAATCAAATCTAAAGAAAATACAAGCTATGATCACATTTATTTATGAGTGATAAGTGGAATGGCCTACGAAATGGATTGTTATAGGCTAACAAATTAGGGTTTTTAAATGTACAGTTGGATGCTATGATGAAACAGTTAATGTATTAGGGGAAGTGTAGCAAAAGTTAACTACTTAGTTCAATTATAATAGTTTTAATTAACTAGCTAATTGTAAACCCGGGCCTCGGCCTTAGTACAGATGTTGAAACATTGTTTTGATTACCTTCAAGCTTACGACAAGCCAGTGGGAATCCATACTGCACAGAACATTCATAGCCAGTGTCAGGATGAGACTCAGAAGCTTGGTATTTCCTCATCCTCACCCTGCATTGTGATGGACAACTGGTATGCTGAAGGCAAAACATCGCAGTACCACTCAGCTTTCAGAAGGATCTTAGTCTGGAAGCCCCAGTGCCATCCATCAACCCAAACAAGAAAACAATTCTGTTAAGGGTCTGGCAACAAAAAAAAAATTGCTGGTGACCCAATAAGAGGCGACAGTGCTCTTTGCTTTTCTAAAGAGAGTATTGCATGTATGGAATGAGCTGCCAGAGGAAGTGGTGAAGGCTGGCAAAATTACAGCATTTAAAAGGCATCTGTATGGGTATATGAATAGGAATGGTTTAGAGGGATATGGACCAAGTGCTGGCAAATGAGACTAGATTAATTGAGGATATCTGGTTGGCATGGACGAGTTGGACCAAAGGGTTTGTTTCCAAGCTGTACATCTCTATGACTCTATGTGTCGGCCACCCAAGATACGCCTAGTGCTATGAGTATTTGCTGCAAACAGAAATAACTATCTAACACTGGATACTGTAGTAAATTCAGCAATGGTGGCTGGGCTGAATAGTGGCATGCTGAGGCTCTAAGCCATGTCAAGATTAAGAGACCACTTAGCATTACCCAAAAAACAATTTGTTTTTCTTACAGAAGCACCAAAGAAAAGAATATCAAAGTTTTATATTTGCATATTATTGGCAAAGCCATAATAATAATCCAAATCAAGCATATATTATGCAAAATAACCTACTTGCATTGTGAAATACTTCCAATTGCAAATACGTTGATTTCTTAATTAACATATATAACAACAGTGATCACACAGATCACTAAATAGAAGCAACAATGTGACTTTCATAAAGTTTAAAACAGTTTATTTCATGACCTCACTGATGATGGTTTCAAATGATACATTACAAAGATTATCACTTTCTATGCCACGATGCTTAGTGCAGACAGCTTTTCTTGTAGCGTTGTTGTCCACAATTCAGTTTTGATAATTTTAAGCAGCATTTTGTTACCATCACACTCAAAATGAGCCACAAAATTGTTCTAAATTAGGGAAAACTACATCTTATATTGAATGATTATTTGACACAATTGGTGGCATAAATCTGCTTCAATGATTATTTTTTCTTAGAAGTGCATTATTCAACAAGGTTAACAGTTTTGAGTCTAATTCAACACTAACAGTTTTAAGTTTAATTCAATCAAATCTTTCTCAGGTTTATTTCAAGAAATGAGAAAGTGACATTTGAAGCTACATTAAAGACTATCAATGCATCCTGCAGGGCTTTGCTGATTTTGTGGAATTGATGTAACAACTAATTCCAATGTTCTAACTTGCACATTCTAATTCCTCCATTTTCTCCTGCAGAATTCAAGCTTCTCCCTTTGTATCAACTTTTCCATTGTGTTATGAAGATGTGGGTGTACTGTACCTTTGAGTGAAAAGCAACAGAACTACTTGACAGCACCCAGTGTTCTGAAAAAAGATATAATGTAACCTTTTGATCCAGCAAACAGATTCGAATTAGGCCAATCAGTTTAAATTATACCCTCAAAAAAAACCAAACTCCAATCAAGTTTGAATTTAGTATATTGACAATCTTAAAAGCCAATGACACAATCCGTTGCTCTGGGGGTATAAGACTGGGGAAAATTAAACAGTTGGGAGGAGAACTGCCAAGCCAGCATGTAGAGACTGCCCGAAAAATAGCTGTCTTAAAGGTACCTTTATCAATCAGTAACCTGTGAAGCAGAATCCTCAAGAAGAAGAAAAGAAGACTGGAGTACAGAGAAGAACCGCAAGCTGCCTCATTTTGAGATAAGAAGTTTGTTTTGTAAATCTTAATTGGGGGGTTTTATCGGACCAGTATTATAGAAGGGAAAGTAAAAGATAAGTTAGAGGACGGAGTTGTAAATAGTTGTTAGTTAATTATCCTCTGTTATACTTTAAGAAATAAAGTTGTTAATTTTAAATAGTTCTTGGCCTTTCAAATTTTCACAGATTATTGCATGGGATAAATCTTTTCTGTGTTGCTGGTTTAAATTAGGCAGGAGAGTTTATCTCGTGTCATAACAATTGTCAATGAATAAGAGCATCAATAATAGAAATATGAATTTCAGCTGTTGCTTAAGAAGCCTTTGCATGCACTTCCCACTTAGTGTTGGAAAGATGTCTTGGTAGAATGAAATCAAGACCCAAAAATGATTTAAATACTGTATAGCATTTTGTTGAAACAGAAAAGAACAAATCAATTTATTGCCCACCAGCAAAAAAAAACTGCATCCAAGCAGTAATCTACTACATAATAGCCAACAAGACATGATGCCTATCCATCACAAGGAATATACACACACGTATATAATACTTAATTTTCGCTATAAGTTTTTGCTGCCATTACACTATCTGCCACATCAGCTCTATTATCATTTGATAGTTCTTTGCAGTTACCAAAGTCAACAATGCAGTCATTGCCTGGATAATCCAGCCCAACGTTGGCCATATTTTTACCACAGTGCTTTTCTACTTGCAAAAAATTAAGAAGTGTTCAATGGGAAAATTATTCTCAATTGTATTTTTCACTATTAACTTTTATTGGACATAATAGACCTTTTGAATGGTTTCTATTTTGATTTTTGAATGTCTCCTTTGATTTCTCGAATGGGCCATTCGAACATTGACACTAAGAAATCTTTATATAGTCAGAATTGATATTATCCTCAGTCAACACACATGAAAGTTCAAGATCATTGGTCATTGTATGTCTATTTTCTTCAGTCAGGATTTCAGGTTCCGTAACAACTTTAAGTGTAGCAGTCACCATTATTCTCATCTCCCTAGAAGGAAATTTTCTTTGTTGATCAAAGTGTCTAATTGGATTATGTGACTGTCAGAGGTCAAAGGAATGAGGCCGACCATGCAGGTGTTATTCACTCATGTCATTCTGATACAGTTCATCTGTGTAAGGCATAGGAGCCAGGGATTCTGAATAGAGGCTGGAAGTAAATTAAAGCTTTCTGATTGTGTTTAATGTCCCAGCAGTATTTTTTTTTCTTATTATTGGTCATGCTACATTGCCCCATCCTGTTCAAGGTTGTGCAGGCGAGAATGTTTAGCTATGGTAAAGGCAGGGATAGGGTAGGGTTTGGGATGGTTGGTGCAGACTTGATGGACTGAATGGGGTCTATTCACACTGTAGGAATTCTTTGTTATCACCCTTATGGACATCATGTCCTGTGTGGTTACAATATTGCAATTCTACCTCCCAGTTAGTCTGATACTGGTTAGCAAGTTGCACACAAAAAAATCAGTTGTGTTGCTGCAATGTCTGCTTTTTACCTTATAGTATGTTTTACTGCTTTAAATAAATTAACTCAAGAAGTTCATCAATCCCAGATGAGCAACTGATTATTCAACCATTATTATTAATATCATATGCTGAACAACATTAGAAATCATCTGAGTGTTAAGATCTATTTTGCTTAAACAATCATCAAACAGGCTAATCTACAAATGAAACATGTGGGCCATCAATAGCAGCAGAACTGTATTCAAGCACAATCTGCAACCTCATGGTTTGGCATATCCCCCACTCAACTATTACCATCAAGCCAGGTTCAATGGAGAGTGCAGGAGGGGATGCCAGGAGCAGCACAAGATATCTGGAGTAGTGGTGCTGGAAGAGCACAGCAGTTCAGGCAGCATCAAAGGAGCTTCGAAATCGACGTTTCGGGCAAAAGCCCTTCAGCAGGAATAAAAGCAGTGAGCCTGGAGCGTGGAGAGATAAGCTAGAGGAGGGTGGGGGTGGGGAGAAAGTAGCATAGAGTACAATGGGTGAGTGGGGGAGGGGATGAAGGTGATAGGTCAGGGAGGAGAGGGTGGAGTGGATAGGTGGAAAAGGAGATAGGTAGGTAGGACAAGTCCGGGCAAGTCATGGGGACAGTGCTGAGCTGGAAGTTTAGAACTAGGGTGAGGTGGGGGAAGGGGAAATGAGGAAACTGTTGAAGTCCACATTGATGCCCGGCCATCCAGTGAC
Organism: Chiloscyllium plagiosum; assembly: GCF_004010195.1. Taxonomy (NCBI): domain Eukaryota; kingdom Metazoa; phylum Chordata; class Chondrichthyes; order Orectolobiformes; family Hemiscylliidae; genus Chiloscyllium; species Chiloscyllium plagiosum. The sequence continues at coordinate 29,815,295 of NC_057732.1, forward strand.
ACCACCTCCCAAAAATGAAGTTGATAATGAGTGAATGCTAATGTAGGTTGTAATGGGAAACAAAGGAATGACAGACTAATTAAATATATGTTTTGGTTTTGTCTTCTCAAATAATGTCCCTAAAATGTTGGTGTGTATAAGATCTAGTGAGAGGGAGGAACTGAATGAAATCAGTGTTAGTAGGGAAATGGTGTTGGGAAAATTAATGAGATTGAAGGCCAATAAATTCTCAGAGCCTGATAATCTACTTCCCAGAGTACTTAAGTAAGTTGCCCAAGAAATAGTGGATGCATTGGTAGCCATCTTTCAAGTCTCAATATTCTTTGGAACAATCCTGTAAATTTGGAAGATATCTAATATAATCCTCTATTTAAAAAATGGAGGCAAAGAGAAAGCAAAAAACACATTGCTTCTCCAGTTGAACTCTGTGAATGAACTGGGTCACTTCTTGAATTGGTCCACATGGACATGCCTACTCCAGTTGTAGAGGTTACAGAAAAGTTGTAGGTAAGGAACATTGAAAAGATTTTGCTAGAGTTAACCAAAGTTATGTACCCAACCAGACTGAAGGGTGAAGAACAAAGTCAACAGGTACACACTTTGTTTAGGCAGTCCAGGTTCTGAAGCATAAGTATCCCTGCTGGACAGAAATTAATTGGGAAGAAGAAGTGATTTCCCATCTAAGGAAAGAGGACTTAATTGTGAAAGTTTATCTTGATGGTAAGAATCTGATTCACTCATTGCATTGACCATTATTCTTGTTACCTCAAGGAGTCAAAAACCTCTATGCCATCTAAAATGTTAGGAGTTGGAAAGGAACAGATACAAGATGACTTTGCACTGCATCACTGCAATCTAATTTGTGACACTGGAAAAACATCTTTATGATAATTCATATTTCTACAGCTACAACCCTTCCACTCACCCACATAGAGAAAGGCCTGAATAATTCAATAAATTATTGGCAATTCAATTCAGTGGTCTGACTGTTATGGAGGAAGTTGAAGTAATAATATGACTGCTTAGCTCAACGCTGTTCAGTTTCACTCCTTTTATAGTAATTATTCTTCAATCAGTCAGTTTTTGAGGCCTTAAGGTCAAAGCATTTGACAAATGTCATGGAAGAAAACTTAAACCATTTTCAAAAGATTTGGTTCTGGTTCACTGAGGAGTTGTTTAGCTAATCAGATATGCTACAAATCTCATTGGAATTTAATATCTAGGCAAGCCTTGCTTCTGATGCCCAAGGTCATGCATCAACCAGAAAGCAATCTATTCTCACATTAAAACAACTCTCAGTGCTTTCACAGTATATGCCACCAGATAGAATTGTACAGTCTCTCTACCTAATGGCTCTTAAGAGGAAAGAGACAGAATAAATTTCACCAGAGATAGCAGCAAGACTTTTACTTTTCAACTTACAATGGCTGAAATTGTCTGCATCACCGCAAAAGACAGCACAATTTTAAAACACGTTACAGTGAACATAAAGATAGTGTGATTGAGCAGTCTAAGGTAATGGATTAAGGGTTCTGTCTCTTAGAATAGAATAGAACAGTAATTTATTGTCACTTGTATTTTTGCAAAATAAAATACAATGAAAAGTGTTTAAGTCACCATTCTCTGACGGTATTTTAATAAAAGAAATTATATATTAAAAAAAATTAAGACAAAGCGCAGTTTAATTCAATTCACTGCTCCGTGGCTGCTGAGGTCAAGGAGAGCCAATATTGAAGCCACCACAAGGAATCTGAGGCTGGGCTGGACCCACCACGATGCTGAAGGAGCCATCACAAGGAATCCTGTGCCACTGGAATCCAGGACCCAGACCCACCTCTTTGCCATAGCCCCTTGCCAAGCAGCTTACCACATCGTATATCCCACCAGGACATGGACGCAATGACCATGAGGAACAGCCAAATCCACACGGCATTCTCCGCTGCAGCAGCCTCTCAAAACCTCCTTCTACCCCTGAAACAGGCAAAAGAAGGGAAAATAAATTTTGATATTAGAAAACAATAATAATTTTTAAAAAGGATACAGCAGGCCTGGTGGTCAGAAGCAAATGGGCCAAAAGAACACTTCCTACCCTGCCACTGCCATCTTGCAAAGATTTTTGGAGATGTGAATTTGGATCCCAGCGCTATTGAATTATTTGGGGTGTCTGAGTGGTTAGTAGTGTTGCCTCACAGTGCCAGGGACCTGGTTCAACTCCAGCTTTGTGTGACTGCCTATATGGAATGTTCGCATACTCCTTGTGTTTGTGTGAGCTTCCGTTGGGTGCTCTGGTTTCCTCCCACAGTGTGAAGATGTGCAGGTTAGGTGGATTGGCCACGGTTATTGCCCTGTAACATCCACGGTTGTGCAGGCTAGGTGGGCTAGCCATGGTTAATGTGGGGTTACAGGAATAGAGTGGAGATGTGGGATGTTCTTCAGTGGGTCAGTGTAGACTTGATGGACTGAATGGCATCAATCTGCACAGTAGGGATTCTGTGAAAACCAGATTTGGCAATCATTTTTAAAGGTGGTTATAAGAAGTTGGCTCCATCCTCAAAACTGGCCCCATTTCAGTTCAAAATGATCACGTTGGCCAATTTCCTCTGATTGCATTATTTGTGGCTATTCACAAAGGCTGTTCAAATTAATTTTTATAAGCGGCATTGATATTAAGTACATTTGAAAAGCCTTTATGTATGAAAAATACTTTGTGTTCATATTCAGTGTATATCAATTCAACTAATAATGTCCAATATGGATTTTTTAAAAATGTTTAAAATCAGATTGTTTACAGCTGGAAGACTGGGCACTTCATTTTGAGTGCCCAGGCTTCTAGCTGTAAACAATCTGATTGAAGTGGTTACTTTTTGTCAAAACTGCAGCAGGTTATATTTTTAAATACATCACTTAATTGTTTTTAGTACAAACAATAAAGAAAATGTACGTTATTTTGCAGTGACTGATTCCTGTAAGAATTTACATTCATCATAAAGCATAGTTTTGGCAGAAACTAGATCCATAATGTTGCTGAGGAAAACAACACCCTGGTTGCCAATTATACCCAATACAGAAGCAACATACTTTAATGCACGGCTGTATATCGCTTCAAATTGTAGCTGAATTAAAGATTAAATATTTGCACAATGTTGAAAAATAGTACTGAGACATACATTTAAAATTATTGCAAAAATAAGTTGTTTTCCTTTGAATATTTCCTGAAAATTGAGTCTTTATGTTAAGACTTAGCAAATTTCTGTGGTTGTATATGTGATGTCAAGACATGGTTCTGCAGCAGAATACAGGTTGACTTTATTTTGTAAACAGTTGGAATGTGTGATGGAAATATAACATTAAATGTGCCATGAAAAATATGAAGTTCTCGACAAAGAACTTCTCGGGTTTCCTTGGAAACCAATCTTGCATGGAGGAAATGGCTTTGTATAAAGCAAAGAATTCTGCCTCAGGTATTATTTCTATTTATAAAACTGATGGTACAATAAAGAATCTGAAAATCATTCGGGCTCTGCACTGCTCAATATAGAATTTTATTTGGAATCTTTAATTAATGGGCTGATGTATTTATCAAAGGAGACAATAATTTCATGTGAACAGATTAAAAGTTCTCACCTATTTAGTTTAAAAGCCTGTTGGATTCCTAAATACAAAATGTTAGGATACAATATACAGAAAGAGGTTGTATAATACTACCTTCTCAGCTGAGCAGTCCCAAATAGAGCCATAGAATTCTATTAATGACAACCTTCCACAGGAAAGGGAATATATGACTATAATAAGTACATGAAGTCATTGGGCTGAATTCAGTCTGGATTAAGAAAAACCTGCCCTGTGCACTTTTACAGTTTGCAGAATGGATACCCAAGCCATTAGTGACTTTATGGGGGTTTATTGTCTCTTCATTTGGTTTATTATTGTCACATGTACCTAAGTGAAAAGCTGGGTTTTGTGTGCAGTTCAGACAGATCATAACATACAAAGATCAAAGGGTGATTGAACAGAGCAAGGAATAAAAGGTTACGGCTGCAAAGAAGGTGCACAAAAAGCAAGATCAACATTACATTTGAAATTTGAGCAGTCCATTCAAAAGTCTAATAACAGCAGGCAAGAAGCTGTTCTGGAACCTGTTGGTACGTGTGTTTAAGCTTTTGTATCTTCTGCCTGACAGAAGAGGTTAGAAGAGATTAACTGGGATGGGAGGTGTCTTTGATGATGTTGGCTACTTTTCTGGGGCAAAGTGAGGACTGCAGATTCTGGAGATCAGAGCTGAAAAATGTGTTGCTGGAAAAGCGCAGCACATCAGGCGCTCTTCCAGCAACACATTTTTCAGCTGCTTTTCTGGAGCATCAAGAAGTGTAGATGGCGGCAATAGATGGAAGGTTGCATTGTGTGATGGACTGGGCTGTGTTCACAACTTTCTGTAGTTGCTTACAGTCCTGGGCAGACCAGTTGCCATGCCAAACCATGATGCATCCAGCTAGAATGCTTTCTATGGTGCACCTGTAAAATTTGGTGAGAGTCCTATTGACATACTGAATTTCCATAGCCTCCTTAGAAAGAAGAGGTGTTGTGGTGCCTTCCTGACCATCACATCAACATGGGATCACAGTGCATTTTGAGAGCTGTGAAGGTTGTTAGAAGATCCGTATCAGTTCTCCAGTGCAACAACCCAGTTTTCAGCTTCCCAGAAAGGCCCCTCAGCCATCATTGCCACAAACCTCCGTGCTATCATAACCTTTCATACATTTCCTGTTGCCACCCATACCTCCTCAGATTCCTTCTGACACCACATGTCACCTTATATTCCCCCATATGCCAGCATAATGCAACCTTACATTCCCCATGCTACCTCTAGGCCCCACCATTTATTCTCCATATCCACTCACCCAGTATGAATTATGTACACCTCTCAAAAGCCACACAATAGCATTGAGAATTACTCCAAAATCATTGGCAAAACATGAAATCTTTGACAATCCAAGGATGCATTGAATTCAAACTCAGTTTCATTGATACTTGACCAAACATTCCCAAAGGAAAGAAAGGTCTAAATCCGATAAGTGCATATTATATTTGTAAACAAGTCAAAACATCAAAGACATAATCTGTTACTAACAGGCTCATAAAGCTTCAGAGTCTAGATTAGAGTTGTGCTGGAAAAGCACAGCAGGTCAGGCAGCATCCGAGGAGTAGGAAAATCAACAGTTCGGGCAAAATACCTTCATCAGGACTGAAGGCAGGGAGCCTCCAGACTGGAGAGATAAATGGAAGGGGTTGGGGCTGGTGAGAAGGTAACAAAGAGTACAATAGGTGGATGGGGGTGGAGATGAAGCTGGTAGATCAGAGAGGAGGGTGGAGTGGATAGGTGAGAAGGAAGATTGGCAGGTAGGACAGGTCATGAGGATGGTGGTGAGCTGGAAAGTTGGAACTGGGGTAAGGTAGGGGGAAGGGAAACGAGGAAACTGGTGAAGTCCACATTGATGCCCTGGGTTTGAAGTGTTCTGAGGTGGAAGATGAGGTGTTCTTCCTCCAGGTGTCAGGTGGTGACGGAGTGGCTGTGGAGGAGGCCCAGGACCTGCATGTCCTCAGCAGAGTGGGAGGGGGAGTTGAAATGTTGGGCCATGGGGCGGTGGGGTTGATTGGTGCAGGTGTCCCAGAGATGTTCCTTAAAGTGCTCTGCAAGAAGATGTCCAGTCTCCCCAGTGTAGAGGAGACTGCATTTGGGAGCAACGGATACAATAAATTACATTGGTGGATGTGCAGGTGAAACTTTGATGGATGTGGAAAGCTCCTTTGGGGCCTTGGAGGGAGGTGAGGGGGGGGAGATGTGGGCGCAGGTTTTGCAATTCCGGAAAGTGAGGACCGGGGGGGGGGGGTTCTGTCCTTGTTGTGGTTGGAGGGGTTGGGTTTGAGGGCGGAGGTGCAGGATGTGGAAGAGATGAGTTGGAGAGCATCTTCAACCATGTGGGAAGGGAAATTGCGGTTTTTAAAGAAGGAGACTATCTGGTGTGTTCTGTGCTGGAACAGGTCTTCCTGAGAACAGATATGGCAGAGGCGAAGGAATTGGGAATAGGGGATAGTATTTTTGCAGGAGGTAGGGTGGGAAGAGGTATAATTCAGGTAGCTGTGGGAGTCGGTGGGTTTGTAAAAAATGTCAGTGTCAAGTCGGTCGTCATTGATGGAGATGGAGCAGTCCAGGAAGAGGAGGGAGGTGTCAGAGATGGTCCAGGTAAATTTAAGGTTGGAGTGGAATGTGTTGGTGAAGTTGATGAACTGCTCAACCTCCTCGCGGGAGCATGAAGTGGCGCCAATGCAGTCATCAATGTAGCGGAGGAAGAGGTGTGGATTGGTGCCAGTGTAACTACGGAAGATGGACTGTTCTACGTAGCTGACAAAGAGACAGGCATAGCTGGGGCCCACACAGGTGCCCATGGCTACCCGCCCCATGGCCCAACATTTCAACTCCCCCTCCCACTCTGCTGAGGACATGCAGGTCCTGGGCCTCCTCCACCACCACTCCCTCACCACCTGATGCCTGGAGGAAGAACGCCTCATCTTCCGCCTCAGAACACTCCAACCCCAGGGAATCAATGTGAACTTCACCAGTTCCATCATTTCCCCTCCCCCCACCTTAACCGAGTTCCAACCTTCTAGCTCAGCACCATCCTCATGACCTGTCCAACCTGCCAATCTTCCTTCCCACCTATCTGCTCCACACTCCTCTCTGACCTATCACCTTCATCCCATCCCCATCCACCTATTGTACTCTTTGCTACCTTCTTCCCCAGCCCCACTACCTCCCATTTACCTCTCCACCCTGGAGACTCCCTGCCTTCAGTCCTGATGAAGGGCTTTTGCCAGAAACCTCGATTTTCCTACTCCTTGGATGCTGCCTGACCTGCTATGCTTTCCCAGCACCACTCTAATCTAGACTCTGATTTCCAGCATCTGCAGTCCCCACGTTTGCCTCATAAAGGCTTCAGTACTTCTTTGATCAATAAGATCATCTGCTGAGCTGAAGTCTTTGTAACCTAGCTAAACATTCATAACAGAATAGCTGTCATAAGGGAAGAAGGAGGCCATTTGAGTTGTTCGGTAGTGGAATTGGTCCTCCTGGGAACAGATGTGGTGGAGGCGGAGGAATAGGGAATATGGGATGGAGTTTTTACAGGGGGCAGGGTGGGAGGTGTGGGAGTCGGTCAGTTTGTAGTAAATGTCTGTGTTGAGTCGGTCACCCGAGATAGAATTGGAGAGGTCTAGGAAGGGGAATGAGGAGTCTGAGACGGTCCAGGTAAATTTGAGGTCGTGGTGGAAGGTGTTAGTAAAGTGGATGAACTGTTCAACCTCCTCGTGGGAGCATGAGGTAGCGCCAATACAATCATCGATGTAGTGGAGGAAAAGGTGGGGGGTGGTGCCAGTGTAGCTGCGGAAGATGGACTGTTCCACATTGGGGAGACAGGCCGCCTACTTGCGGAACATTTCAGGGAACACCTCTGGGACACCCGCATCAACCAACCCAACCGCTCCATGGCTGAACACTTTAGTTCCCCCTCCCACTCTGCCAATGACACAGTTTCCTCATTTCCCCTCCCCCCACCTTGTCTCAGTCCCAACCCTTGAACTCAGCACCACCCTCTTAACCTGCAATCTTCTTCCCGACCTCTCCGCCCCCACCCCCTCTCCGGCCTATCACCCTCACCCTCACCTCCTTCCACCCATCGTATTCTCAGTGCCCCTCCTCCAAATTCCCTCTCCCCTACCTTTTATCTCAGCCCACTTGGCACACCAGCCTCATTCCTGAAGAAGAGCTTATGCCCGAAATGTCGATTTTCCTGCTCCTCGGATGCTGCCTGGCCTGCTGTGTTTTTCCAGCACCACATTTTTCAACTCTGGTACTCCAGGATCTGCAGTCCTCACTTTCTCCTCCTTCATTGATGTAGGCTAAACATTTTGAGTAAATTAGATATTTTTGAATATGTGAAAGTTTTCACCAAGAAAAATATTGAATTTGAAGACAGCCTCCTCAAACACCTGTAAACCATACAAATGGTGGAAATTTGTTATCCTCATTTGCTAATTTGCGGATTTGGCTTATTTCTCCATTTCTCTTGTTTTTATTTCAGATTTCCAGCATATGGAGTATTTGTTTTTATTTCAATATGTTCTTCAGCAGTTTGGCTAAGAAATTGAGGTAGTGTAGATGGAGCTATATAAAGTATACTTAGCTTGAACAATAACAAATCTTAGATGCACTGAGTTAGAAAGGTGAAAAATATTTACTTTATTAAATGGGCATTCTCTAACTTAGAAATAACATATTAAAATTTATAAAGAAGGTCACAGCCAAGTCTGCAGAAAAAGTTGCCTAGTCCATTTGTACTTAACGAGGTTTCCTCTTCTGATTGTTTAAGAGGGAAAGAATTAGAGCTGATGTACAATTCACTGCCATATCTTAGGAATGATTTAATTTGGAAAGACAATAATTTAATTCCTTTGCGGTTTTAAAGAGATGGGAATTGCTGTAATGCTAGCAAAATGTTCGCATGTTCTCAAAAAATTAGTATGTTTTCTTTATAACTGTATGACAAAAGAATTGTTGGAGAAACTATCTTGACTTAATTTTAAAATATTGCATTTGTTCCAAGTAATTGTTTTACTTTCAGGTTGGTAGCTGTTGAAGCTAACAAGGACCTAGAATTGCCAGCTGTAAGCCAAGGGTGATAAGAATAAATCAGCTAAAAGTTCTCACTGCTTTATTGATCATTGCCACTGTAACTCTGCATGTGAATGTTGAATGAGATGAAGGCACATCAGGTTTTGATTAGCAACTATTTTTGAGTGCAAATTGTTGAATTCAGAGAGGGAACGATGGAAAAGATAAAGATACAATCAGTGGACCAAGAATCCTGGAGATGGATCTTGGGTTAGTTATCTGATATACAGTTTATACCAATTCCTTTCAAACATCCTCGCTCTTGTTTTGACAGTTCTGTTTTCCTATCGACACCCAACATTGTGTCTATCCTCTGCCAAAATTCAATAAGAAGGATATTTACATCACTCTCAGAGATTTGCTGTCTTTCTTTCATCTGTTCCTGTTGGGAAAATTTTTTCAATTTACTACCAGCTAGATCTGCTTTAAATATCAATCTTTAATCCTTACAAAAGGAATGTTTTCATTTTCAATACCATACCTCTCAGTATTTTCAAAAGAATTCCTGTTATTTTTTGGTTTTGCAAAACGAACACATTCTGATATTAATTCATTCATTTTGACTTCTTATATCCAGAAATTAGTGCATCCATTTACCACTACCATCTCCAATGTTACATGGTTTACATGGCCTGGAATCTTGATGGCAAATTGTGACATGATAATGACACATTCCATCATTAATGTGCAAATCTATCCATGAATTCAGGGGATTACAAGGGACACTTGGTGTACTCAATTTTCTTGCTGGCTGATTTATGCATTCCACCCTTTGTATAAATAGTGAACCTGATTTTCAATTCAAGGTCAGAAAGATCATTTTTGACCATTTTAAAATTCCCAATAGCTTATGCACTTCTAATGCAAAAGTATTCCTTTTCACAATTGTCAGGGGTGCCTTACATCCACCAAAGGTGTCCTGGGATCAGATCAAAAGGGTATCTTACATTTCCAGGAGAAACTCAATTGTTATGGGTGGCATGGTGGCTCAGTGGTTAGCACTGCTGCTTCATAGAGCCAAGGACCCAGGTTTGATTCCAGCCTCGGGCAACTGTCTGTGTGGGGTTTGCTTATTCTCCCTGTGTCTGTGTGGGTTTCCTCTGGGTGCTCCAATTTTGTCCCACAATCCAAAGATGTGCAGATTAGGTGAACTGGCCATTCTAAATTGCCTATAGCATTCAGGGATGTGTAAGTTAGGTGCATTAGTCAGGAAATGTAGAGTGATAGTGTAGGGGAATAATCTGGGTGGGTTACTCTTCAGAGGGTCGATGTGGACTTGTTGGGCCAAATGACCTGTTCCACATTGTAAGGATTCTAAGATTTAAAACTGGCCACATAATTTGGATTTTCAATCCAGAGAGCAAGTTGGTTTGAGAGTTGGACTAGATGAACCATGACAAGCCAAAGTAACTTTCCAGTTCCCAATGCTAGTTTGCCAAAAAGACTACCTGACAATTTTGACTCTGTGTTCAAAGTTTAAAAAGAAAGATTAAAACAGATAACATTTCTCCTGCTCTCAACTCCCTACTTGCCTCAATCTCTATGCCCCATCCATATCAACTTATGCTCCTGAAACTATCTTCATACTTTCATGACAACCTGTATCTCTGCCCAGGACCTCTCATATACCTGATGCCAATCATGCCCATCGACTCAACCTTCATGCCCCTACTCTAGCTTGATCCTATCGATCTATCTTCAATGGTCCCTGATTCCCACTATGCTACCCTATACCCATCTTGCAAGGCTCCTTACACCCTATAATGTACAATCATCCTCAGAGCCCTTTACAGCCCTATACCACTCAATGCCAAATTATTTCATTAATCCAACTGTCTTTGCCTTTCGCTCATTGACAACTCACCTATTATCCAGACACCAATCAGAGGGTAGGAAATAAAGGTCCCACCAATTGGTTATGTTATTATTGAAAATGATGTACATCAAAAGAAATATCCAGTACAGTGAAACTGCTTCAATAAATCCTTTATGAAAACTTACATCTAATATTTCCTTGAGGTGTTCAATGATTTATATAAACAATATAAATGGTTATAGATAAAAGTAAAATCATCATAGTCTTACCAATAGGGCTCCTCTGTCATTAGAGAGAGAGAGACGACTGGTGGTTGTTTAACTTGAGGATCACCACACTTCAGGCAAGGGGAAAGGTTGAGCAGGAGTATCCTTCGTGGTAACCTCTGCAAGTGAAAGAATTGAACCCATGGTTTTAATATTATACTGTATTGCAAACTAACCATCTAGGAGAAAGTGAGGACTGCAGATGCTGGAGATCAGAATCGAGAGTGTGATGCTGGAAAAGCACAGCTGATCAGGCAGCATCCAAGGAGCAGGAGAATCGACGTTTTGGGCATAAGTCCTTCATCAGGAATGAGGCTTGTGGGTCGAAGCTGAGAGATAATTGGGAGGAGGTTGGGGTTGGGGGGGCGGTAGCTGGGAAAGCGATAGGTGGATGAAGGTGAGGGAGAAGATGATAGGTCAGAGGGGGCAATGATGGATGGGTCTGGAGGGCGGTGCCAAGTTGGAGACTTGGGACTGGATAATGTGGGAAGAAGGGAAATGAGGAAGTTGTTGAAATCCACATTGATCCCATGTGGTTGCAGGGTCCCGAGGTGGAATATGAGGCATTCCTCCTCCAGGTGTCAGGTGGTAACAATTTGGTGGTGGAGGAGGCCCAGGACCTGTATGCCCTTGACGGAGTCGGAGGGGAAGTTGCATAAAGGCAGCAGTGTATATTATCCACTAGATCCACTGCAACAACTCGACAGTGACCACATGGTCAATGAGGGAGAAAGAGAAAGAAACCTACACTGCTAACTGACAAAACAGTGAATCTACACAGTTACTGCCTTTGCTGTTTGAGTTCATGGACATCGGAGTGCGTCAAAGAAAATTTACCAAACAGCAAAATTTATAGCTGACCTTGGAGGAACCAGTGTGAGCAAGCTCACAACACAGGAACAGATACGTGCATCGTTTTTAACGTGTGACCTTGCTATAAGTCTACAGGACTGAGTAGAGTGGGTTCTTTCTTGATTATATGTTTTATTGAGATGTGACTCTTGATTAAATTTTAAAAATGTAAATCATAAGTACTAAGTTAGCCTGAAGCATTGTTTTTTCAAGCAAAAGGATGATGTTATTTTCTGGGTCTGTAGATTGTGAAGGAGTAAAAATGGCCTTTAGTAGAATGATGTGGGAGATTAGGGAGAGTTTCCATGTTACTGATGATTATGTCTGCAGCAAGTGTCTTTAGTTGCAAATCCTATAATATCACATGGATCAGTTGGAGCAGCAGTAAGAGGCAATGATGAATTTACATGAGCAAAGGGGTATGATCAATGGTAGTTATACGAAAAGAGAAAAGCCACAGATACAGTCAGGTAGATGGGTTAACTCCAGAAAAGGTAGGAGGGGTAGACAGGTAGTGCAGGAGCCTTCTATGGCTATCCCCATTTCGAACAAGTGTGCTTCTTTTTAAAATATCGTGGGTGACGGACTCTCAGGGGAATGTATCACAAACAGCCAAGTTTCTGGTATTGAGACTGGCTCTAATGCAATGAGGGGTATGTTAGGTTCCAAGAGATCAATTGTGCTAGGGGATTCTCTAGTCCGAGGCACAGACAGACATTTCTGCAGCTGGCAGCGAAAAATCGGAATGGTGCATTGCCCCCCTGGGGCAATATTTCAGAGAGGGTGCAGAATGTTCTCAAGGGGAAGAGGGACCAGCAGGAGGTCATTGTACACATTGGAACCAATGACATAGGAAGGGAAAAGGATGAGATTCTGAAGGGAGAATACAGAAAGTTAGGCAGGAATTTAAAAAAGAGGTTCTCGAGGGTAGTAATATCTGGAATACTCCCGGTATTACAAGCTCGTGAGGGTAGGAATAGGAGGACAGAGAAAATGAATGCATGGCTAAGGAGCTGGTGCAAGGGAGAAGGGTTCGCATTTTTGGATCATTGGAATCTCTTCTGAGGTAGAAGTGACCTGTATATGAAGGACAGATTGCACCTGAATTGGAAAGGGTGTAATATACTGGCAGGGTGATTTGCTAGAACTGCTCGAGAGGATTTAAACTAGTAAGGTGAGGAAGTGGGACCCAGGGAAATAGTGAGCAAAGAAATCAATCTGAGACTGGTGCAGTTGGGAAAAGGAGTGAGTCAAACTGTCAGGGCAGCAGGAACAAAGCAGAGTACAAGGTAGGACTGATAAACTGCATTTACTTCAATGCAAGAGGCCGAACAGGGAAGGCAGATGAACTCAGGGCATGGTTAGGGGAATGGGACTGGGATATCATAACAATTACAGAAATGTGGCTCAGGTATGGACAGGACTGGCAGCTTAATGTTCCAAGATACAAAATGTTACAGGAAGGACAGAAAGGGGGGACAAGAAAGGATGGAGTGGCATTTTTAATAAGGGACAGCATTACTGCTGTACTAGGGAGGATATTCCTGAGAATAAATCCATGAAGTTATTTGGGTGGAACTGAGAAATAAGAAATGGATGATCACCTTAATAGTCAGAGGGAAATTGAGAAACAAATTTGTAAGGAAATCTCAGTTATCTGGAAGAATAATAGAGTGGTTATGGCAGGGGACATTAACTTTACAAACATAGACTGGGACTGCCATAGTGTTTAGGGTTTAGATGGAGAGTAATTTGTTAATTGTGCACAAGAAAAGTTTCTGATTCAGTATGTGGATGTACCTACTGGAGAAGGTGCAAAACTTGACCTAATCTTGGGAAATAAGGCAGGGCAGGTGACTGAGGTGTCAGTGGAAAAGCACTTTGGGACCAGCGACCATAATTCTATTAGCTTTAAAATAATGATGGAAAAGGATAGACCAAATCTAAAAGTTGAAGTTCTAAATTGGAGGAAGGCTAATTTTAATAGTATTAGGCAAGAACTTTCAAAAGCTGATTGGGGACAGATGTTTATAGGTAAAGGGACGGCTGGAAAATGGGAAGTCTTTGAAAATGAAATAACGAGAGTCCAGTGACAGTATATTCCTGTTAGGGTTTAAAGAAACGCTGAAGAATTCCTGAAGAAGGGCTCATGCCCGAAACGTCGATTCTCCTGCTCCTTGGATGCTGCCTGACCTGCTGCACTTTTCCAGCAACACATTTTCAGCTCTGATCTCCAGCATCTGCAGTCCTCACTTTCTCCTAGGGTTTAAAGAAAGCCTGGTAGGTGTATGGAAAACACGATGACTACAGAAATTGAGGGTTTGGTTAAGAAAAATAAGGAAGCATATGTCAGGTACTGACAGGAGAGATCGAGTGAATCCTTAGAAGAGTATAAAGGCAGTAGGAGTCTTCTTAAGAGGAAAATCAGGAGGGCAAAAAGGGGACATGAGAGAGCTTTGGTAAATCAGGTTAAGGAGAATCCAAAGAGATTTTATGATTACATTAAGGACAAAAGAGTACCAGGGAGAGTAGGGCCCCTCAAAGATCAGCAAGGCAGCCTATGTGTGGAGCTGCAGGAGATGGGGGAGATACTCAATGAGTATTTTGCATCAGTGTTTACTGTGGAGAAGGACATGGAAGATATAGATTGTGAGAAAGTAGATGGCGACATCTTGAAAAATATCCAGATTACAGAGGAGGAAGTGCTGGATGTCTTGAAACATATAAAAGTGGATAAATTCCCAGGACCTGATCAGGTATACCCTAGAACTCTATGGGAAGCTAGGGAAATGATTGCTGGGCCCCTTGCTGAGATGTTTGGATCATCAATAGTCACAAAATAGGTGCCAGAAGACTGGAGGTTTGCTAACGTGGTGCCACTATTTAAGAAAGATGGTAAGGAAAAGCCAGAGAGCTATAGCCTGACATCTGTGGTGGGCAAGTTGTTGGAGGGAATCCTGAAGGACAGGATGTACGTGTATTTAGAAAGGCAAGGACTGACTAAGGATAATCAGCATGGCTTTGTGCGTGGGAAATCATGTCTCACAAACTTGATTGGATTTTTTGAAGTAACGAAGAGGATTCATGAGGGCAGAGCGGTAGATATGATCTATATGGACTGCAGTAAGGCGTTTGACAAGGTTCCCCATGGGAGGCTAGTCAGCAAGGTTAGATCTCATGGAATACAGGGTGAACTCGCCATTTGGATACAGAACTGGCTCAAAGGCAGAAGACAGAGGGTGGTGGTGGAGGGTTGCTTTTCAGACTGGAGGACTGTAACCAGTGGTGTGCACAATGATCAGTGCTGGGTACACTGCTTTTCATCATTTATATAAATGATTTGGATGTGAGCATAAGAGGTACAGTTAGTAAGTTTGCAGATGACACCAAAATTGGAGGTGTAGTGGACAGCGAAGAAGTTTACCTCAGATTATAACCGGATCTTGATCAGATGGGCCAATGACCTGACAAGTGGCAGATTGAGTTTAATTTAGATAAATGTGACGTGCTGCATTTTGCAAAAACAAACCTGAGTTGGACTTATACACTTAATTGTAAGGTCCTGGGAGTGTTGCTGAACAAAGAGACCTTGGAATGCAGATTCATAGCTCCTTAAAAGTGGAGTCACAGGTAGATAGGATAGTGAAGAAGGCATTTGGTATGCCTTCATTTATTGGTCAGAGTATTGAGTTCAGGAGTTGGGATGTCATGTTGCAGCTGTACAGGACATTGGTTAGGCCATTTTTGGAATATTGCATGCTATTCTGGTCTCCTTCCTATAGGAAGGATGTTGTGAAACATGAAAGGATTCAGAAAAGATTTACAAGGATGTTGCCTGGGTTGGAGGATTTGAGCTATAGGGAGAGTCTGAATAGGCTGGGATTGTTTTCCTTGGAGTGTCGGAGGCTGAGGGATGACCTTATAAAGTTTTATAAAATCATGAGGGGCATGGATAGGAAAAAAACACAAGGTCTTTTCTCTGGAGTGGGGGAGTCCACAACTGGAGGGCATAGATTTAGGGTGAGAGAGGAAAGATATAAAAGGGACCTCAGGGGAAACTTTTTCACATAGAGAGTGGTGTGTATGGAATGACTGCCAGAGGAAGTGATGGAGGCTGGTACAATTACAGTATTTAAGAGGCACCTGAATGGGTATATGAATAGGAAGGTTTTAGAGAGATATGGGCTAAGTGCTCGAAAAGGGACTAGATTAGGTTAGGATATCTTATCGGCATGAACGGGTTGGGCAGAAGGATCTGTTTCCGTGCAGTACATCTCTATGACTCTATAACTCAGTCTCCTTAATCAGGACCTCACAAATTCACAACATTTTAGATGGAGAAGACAAGATACATAAGAATGCTACCACCTACAGTCCCCGTCCAAATCACATGCCATCCTAACTTGGAACTATATCACCATTCTTAACTGAGTCAAAGCCTGGAACTCCCTCCTTAATGGCCACTGGGGAGCCCTACTGCAGCAGCTCATGAAAGAAGCTCACTACAACATTCTCCAGAATAACTACAGATGGGGTAATAAGTGCTGGTTTTAGCTAACAAATCTCATAGTTCATGAATGAAAAAAATCAAAAGTACCCACGTATGTAGAAGAAAACATATGGTTCTATTACTGATAATTCTATATTGCAGGCCACATTCTATTTCAAAAAGCACTCTCATAAATTCACATTTTGAGGCTCCAGAACTCCTTGACAGATTGACATTATTGACACATCAAGACAAGTTGGACAGTTAGTAAAAACAATGACTGCAGATGCTGGAAACCAGATTCTGGATCAGTGGTGCTGGAAGAGCACAGCAATTCAGGCAGCATCCGAGGTTTGCCAGATGTTTCGGCACCATTTATGCACAATTTCACCACTGTTAAGAATTCCGATAAAGGGCCTCTTAAACAGTATATCTTCCTGCTGAGATCCCTGATTCCTATGCTAAGACAATCAGACAGTGTGTCTACAGATGCGCACATACAATGCCTGACACCTCGCCCTTACCCACATCCCCAAGGTGGCTGGGAATCATGTCTGCAGATGTTCCTTGGCTTTCAAAGGGGTATCCAAAAGAAATGCCTTGAGAACCAACCTGGTCTAATGTCCAAATTCTGGTTTTCACATTCCATGCCCTCAAAGATCCCATTTCTGTGGATGCATTGCTCACTTAAATGACCACATACATCTGTGAAACATGCATGTCTGAACTCCAGCCCATTCCTAATCCCATCCCTGAAACATAACTGATGTCAGCTTCAGACTTGAAAATCACACAACACCAGGTTATAGTTCAAATAAATCTGTTGGACTATAACCTGGTGTTGTGTGATTTTTAACTTTGTTCACCCCAGTCCAACAACGGAACCTCCACATCAGCTTCAGAAGCAGTATTTGTGATTCTTGATGCTTTCCAGTACTTTTTGTCACTGGAGAAAGGCTGACTTAAGAGAAAAAGTGACAAAAGGAAAAGTAAGAAAAAAAAAACAATGTTCTAAAAGTTTACAGGAAAAATTTCCCATTTGCAGTAATAAGACGGAATTATTTATGCACAGCGTCTCTACTTTCTGCGCAGGTTGAGGAAAGCCCACCTCCCACCCCCCACCCTCACCATATTCTACAGAGGGTTCATTGAGAGTACCCTGAGCTGCTGCATCACTGCCTGATTCGGGAATTGCATCGTCTCAGATCATAAGACCCTCCAACGGCTGGTGAGGATACCTTAGAAGATCATCAGGCATTACAGACATTTACACCACACGCTGTATCTGAAAGGCTAAGAGCATTGTGGGAGACCCCACACATACCTCACTCAAACTCTTCTCCCTCCTGCCAATTGGCAGAAGATACCAGAGCATTCAGTCTCTCACAGCCAGACTGTGCACAGTTTCTTCCCCAAGCCATCAGGCTCCTTAACGCTGTATGATCAGACTCTTTCCCATCTGAAATTCTTTGCACGACTTTGAATTGCTGCTAGAAAAATGTCTATTTATCATTCTTCTGTTACACTGTAACTTTGCATGTTTTGCACTTCTTACGCTTTATGCCATTTACAATTGTGTAGTTTGTGCTGTCCATGTAGCACCTTCAGTCCTGGAGGAACACTGTCTTATTTTTAGTGTATCAGTTGTGTAAGTTAGAATTGACAAATAAAAGCTACTCTCTCTCTCTTAAGTTGTTCCATTTATAGACTTGAGAGATTGATTTGTATTGTATTAACAATAATCATATAATTAAATGGTACTTGCATTGCTAATTACCAGATTTTAATTTCTGCAGCAAGTTTAATTAAACAATTAATGTGAAATCCAGCTAGTTCTTAAAATAAATGGCATTGAAGGGCAAGATGCCATTTGCGTTAAGCAAATGGTGAAAGAATTTAAATTAAACAAGAGGTTTTGCAGATTTGCAAATTATAGCCTCTCTCTTAATCTCCTGAAGTTGCTGACCAATTCATACATTAACATCAATGTCAGTGACCAATCTCATGCCTGTTGATTTCTTCTCTTAACAGTTATTACTCCTAAACTCTTTTTCCATTACCCTAATTCTGCTTCTTAAATTTCCAATAGATTTAGATGTCACAACCCACGACGAATCATCAAATTCCACCAGATTAATCAGACAACTGAAGAGCGAATGCTCCAAGCCCCATCATGCTCCAGATTTAGTTCCTTTTACATGCAGTCTGCCTTGCATGGTATCTCTGTGGTTAGCACTGTTGTTTCACAGCACCAAGAACCCAGGTTCAATTCCAGCCTTGGGTGACTGTGTGGAGTTTGCATGTTCTGTCTGTGTAGATTTGCTCTGGTTCCCATAGTCCAAAGATGTGTAGGTTGGATAGGTTGACCATGTTAAATTGGGGCTTATGCCTGAAACATCGACTCTCCTGCTCCTTGGATGTTGCCTGACCTGCTGTGCTTTTCCAGCGACACACTTTTCAACCCATTGTGTTCAGGGTTGGGCAAGCTAGATGGATTAGCTATGGCAAATGTGGGGATAGGGTGAGGGTGTGGGATGGTGATTGGAGGGTCAGTGCCAACTTGATGGGCTGAATGGTCTCTATCAGCACTGTTGGGATTCTATGACATCACCTTTTAGGACTTATTCTGTGTGTTTAGTTTTCTGCCTACCCGTTAGTCTGATATTGGGTCGCAAACTGTATACAAAGAAATTAGTTGCTTTACTGCAATATCTGCTTTTTAACTTATGATATGTCTTACTGCTTTAAACAAGCTAACTAATTATTCAACCACTATCATTCATATGACATGCTGAACAACATTAAAAATCATTGAGGTGATAAGATCAATCATGCTGAAACAATCATCAAACAGGAAATCTATGAATGAAATGGACATCAACAGCCTTAAATCATGTTAAAGTGCACTAGACAGTCCTCAACGTTTTACTTGTTAATGGAGTCAGAGAGAATTCAACTTGGTGGTGAGAAAACAAATGCCTATCAAAAAATCAATTTAACTCATTTGAGAAAGGCAAGTAGCCAGATCAAACAGCAAGCAGGGAATGATCAAAGGCATATTGTGAGAATGTTCACAAAATTTCCCTCTTGTTGGTTCCCTTACCCACCTGCCACAGACCCAGCCTGGCAGTGATGTCTTTTGAGCAGTGGTGGTACCGAGCCACCCTTGGTGGGCATTAAAGATCCCTATCCAGAGTTCATTCTGCACGCTTTGCCACCTTCAGTGCTTCCTCCAAATGGTGCTCAACATGGAGGAGTCCTGCTTCATCAGCTGATGTGAGGGAAGATGGATATACATACTAATTAGCAGGAGATTTCCATGCCATGTTTGACTTGGTGCCTTGAGACTACATGGGGTCTCGAGTGAACATTGAGCACTCTGAGGACGACTCACTTTCTCCTGACTGTATACTAATGCCACTAAATCTGCTGGGTCTGTTGTGCCAGTAGGACAGGACACACTGAGGGAAAGTGGTGATATTGTCTGCAACATTGTGTGGTGGGTATGAGACCATGAGTATGACAATGTCAGGCTGTTGTTTGACTATCTTGTGAGACAGATTTCCCAATTTTGGCACTAGTCCCCAGATGTTGGTAAGGAGAGCTTTGTAGGTTAACAGAGCTGAGTGTGCCACCAATTTTTCAGTGGCTTAGTCAATACCACATAATTTGTCCATTTTCATTCCTTTTCTGACATAACTGAATGACTTGCTGGGCCATTGGAAGTCAGATGGCAGTTCAGGTTCAATTGCATTGCTATGGGTCTAGAGTTACATGTAGGGCAGGCAAGATAAGGATAGGAGTCAGCTTCCTTCACTAAAGGGCATTTGTGGACCAGATGGCTTTTATGACAATTGAAAATGCTTTCAGATTTATATCCAGATTTATATCTGCTGTGGTGGGAACGCGGGTCCCAGGACATTTCCTGGATTACTAATTCAGCAACAACATCGCTATGCCATCACCATCACCCCTCATGATCGTGATCGATGTTACAGTAATGTATGTCCTTTCTGTGAAGACATATTATTTCCTTGGCCAGTGGGATCCTTTCCAGCATGAGGCTAGCTCCTGGTTAGATCTTTGTGCTAAAGTTGAAAAAGCATGGGGTCTAAAATAAAGCTGAATGACCAAGATTCATGTTCCCATAGGTCTCTAGTGAATTAAATCAGAAAATCAAACGTGTTCAGTAATTAATCAAAAGGGCCTGACTGTAAATTAAGTGATTTTTCTGCTGTGCCATGTATACAACATCACTATAAGAATGGTAATTGATTACAAAAACCAACATCTATTTTAAGCTGTAATGCTGTGCTTTTGTAGAACTAAATCAGTCAACTTAACATCTTACACAGACATTTTTTTAGTGGCCCTCTTATCCTCAATCTGTTAATTGAGTTGTAAATGAACATCATCAGTATATGCTTAGATGCCAATTTTCTCTCATACAATGGTAGTTGAATAAATGATGGAAAAATGTGGAATGGGTGAAAGTTGGTAGCCTGAAGATATTTTAAAGGATTTTTTAGATATAATTTTTAAAATATATTGTATAATATGTTGTTGTCACCTGCAATACAGAATTTGCTGCCATAACAGCCACCTGTAACTCTAAGTAAGTTGGTGTATCAACTGAGGGGTGAACGGAATTAGGTAGAAAATGTTGGTAATACCATGATGTGGAATTGCTGGTGTTGGACTCGGGTGGACAAAGTTAAAAATCAGATGAAACCAGGGCTACCTAAATCTAAGAGCCATATGTTTCTAATGTGGACCCCAAGCCAACACATTTTGAGAGATTCATATCTCCTAATGTAACAAAACCTTTCAATAATTATTAACCGTGCCAGCAAAACATCAGCAACCAAACAGATTATTTTTCAGAGGGTCAATACAACGCTGAATGTCATGGCCAAAATAGCGAGAAAACATACTACTTAAAAGAGAGCCAGTTGAGGGGGTCGCCTTGGTGAGGAGGATGCTGATGCTAAAGTGCCTTTTGAAGCTACATAACTTGATTTAAGAACATAGCTTGGGTAAGGACCAAGCACTAAAATTGATATTATTTTATATGGGCGCACCTGTAAAATGCTGGGCATTTATCGGAGTCAAGTCACACTGACCTTGCAATCCTTGCACACTGATCACTATATGGACATTTAAATCACTCTTACAGAATTCCTTTGTTTAATTTTTAATGAAATAATTAATTTGACTTCAAAATAGCAGAGAAGTAATTTGCATATGAACACTTGCAAAGGCTCATCTTTCCAAAGTGTAGTTTCAAATGTGCAGCCGGTCATAGAGAGTTCACAAGAAGAGGGTGAGTTACAACAGAATTTCAACATCCTCCAATACTCAACCCAGTCAGAAGGTTGCACAAAATTTCCACACAGGTCTTTTCTTTCTTAGAGAACAGGGACTGATTTCTATTTTATTGCATGTTTCACTATCATTGTTGGTGTAATAGGATTTGAAGTTCTACTTCTCCACAGGCAGAAATGTTGCTAGCATGATAAGTGATTTGCTGGCAATTGCTGCTGAAACTGTTTTCTGAAAAATGATATTAAAATCAACAATAGATTTAAAGGCTCCGATTTTAACCCAATTTCTGCCAAGTGGATATAGCTAAAATTGCTCAGATTAATTAATCATCTGACTGGCAGCTGCTTGAAATTTAAATCTTAATATGACCAACGGAGAAGGTGACAAGGACACTTACTTAAAACCAGTGGGCTACTTTTTTTTCTAATATATGCATGCTGGGTGCAATCAAGATTTGACTGTAGTTTAACAGATTAGTCTGTCAAGGAAACAGCAATCACCTTCTCATGAGATTAATCAAATGGGGAATTGGGTGGCAGTTTGGGACATGAGAGAGTGGAAACAGCTCATTGTATTTTACTTTTCTGTTACTTTCCTCATGGGATGGATAGCAGGAAAGCCTCCCATATGATAAACTTGCACTGTCCTCACTGTGCGCAGTCTGAGGCCTTTTCTGGTTGAACCAAGCAATCATTTCAACCAATGATCTGGTCATGGGTAGGGGCTTCTGGCCTGTGCAATTTTCCAATGCTTGCTGCTATTTTCTCCCCCAGTGACATTTAAATGAAATCCAAGATTTTAAATACTATAGTCCTCACCTCTAATGCAGTCTATGATTTTTTAATTGAAATTGCTGCACACTCACTAAATATTGGTCTGAGTTAAAATCAAATGCTTCTTTGAACCTCGAATAGGGAGTATTTCCAATATATTGTATGTTAATCTAAAGGTTAACATACATACCTTTAGCACATAAAATTTAGCAATAAAGTTCAATTAATTTCTTGGTATTTTAACAAAAATGTAGCTTCTGCTCAAGCAGTCACCCATCTGCAAAAACAACCCTGAGCTTCCAATTGCCTGTCACTTCAACACACCACCTTGTTGTGTTAGACTCTGTCTTAGACTTACTGCAGCACTCCAGAGAAGCTCAGCACGGGCTGGAAGAACAGCATCTCATTTTACGCTTGGAAACTCCACAGCATCTGGACTCAATATTGAATTCAACAATTCTAGGGCTTGAGGCACTTTCTCCCATGTCCTTTGCCCAGCTTCCACACACCGGGCCGTATTATGACATGGTTTGCTATTATACACAATTCATTGTTAGCTCCTAATAGTGCCCATTAGCAACCACTCATTCTCCTGGGCTGACTGTTATCTACTCCTTTGTCTGCCAAACTGTGTTTCTCTCTCGTTTGGCTCTGTTTCCACATATTGTTTACTCTTTACACCAGCCACGCCCCCCTCCCCACATGCACCCACCATCTTCTGCATAAAAACCAACTTTTCCCTAGCTAATGTCAGTTCTAAAGAAGGGTTACAAGACCTGAAACATTAACTCTGATTTCTCTCCACAAATGCTGCCAGACCTGCTGAGCTTTTCCAGCAATTTCTGTTTTTGTTTTTGATTTCCAGTACCTGCAGTTCTTTCAGTTTTTATGGTCTTATCAAATTGTGATATGATTGCATTTCAAAAACTGCTGATAAAAGACGTGTCCGAAAATGAATGGTTGACACAGTCATGATTAGATATTTATTAAAACAACACCCAAAATTTGAAGCAGTATTTCTGAAAATCAGAGGATAGAAAAAGCAGCCTTCCAATTATGCACCAGTCATTGATTCACTTAAAAACAAAATACTCTTTTCCTGGGAAGATCAGAACCACTTTGACTTGTATTACAAGAAAGGAGCCAGACAGCCATTTTCATTAGTCTGAACTGTAGAAATACAGAAACAGCAACACTTTTTGCACTTGCCTAAATTCCTGTACTTCATTGACTTGAATTTTAAGGGGAGCTCTGATACAGGGAAGATGATGGCCTAGTGATATTATCATTAGAATATTAATTGAGAGATCCAGATAATCTCCTGGGGACCCAGATTTGAATCGAATTAAAAATCCGGAATTAGGGGTCTGGTGATGACCATGATGCCATTGTTAGGAAAAACCCATCTCGTTCACTACTATCCTTTAGGAAAAGAAACTGCCATAATCACCTGGTTTGGCCCATACATGACTCCAGCTCCACTGCGGCGATTTACTTTTAACTGGCCTCTGGGCAATTAGGGATGGGCAATAAATGCTGGCCAAGTTTGTGACACCTCCATGAATAAATTGTTTAAAAAAAAGCATGATACATGGTAGCAATTTTGAATAGTGAAAACTCCATGTTTGTGAAGATGGAGACAAAACCAATTGGCTTCATTGCATTTTCAAGTGTATCAAGTGTTTCACAATGTTATAAAATATAGCTTACTGATCGTTCAGTTCCACTGTCGAATTTAATAGCTGGGACTTTCATGAGCTGAAGTGATTTTAAATTGCACCAAAACCACTTACTTAAAATTATCACAGGCATCACTGGGCCCAGAAAGGGAGCCAAGATTCACGAAACCAATGTATAATAAACAAAGGCTAGTCTGAGTTGCAAATAACATTTTACCCAAGAGTAATGTAGCCAACCAGCATCCCAAACCATCCCCACAGTGGAAGTGTGAAGACAAAGAAACCACCCAACCCTATCATCCACATCTTCTATTTTGACTGACACCATTATAAGAATTCCCACATGTTGGTGATGGAAACATTGTCTACAATTACCTACAAACCTAGACAAATTGAACTCAGTAGATGAAACATACACATAAGCTCCTATTTCTAGAAGCTTTTTAGCAGAGCAGCTTACGAGTTATATTATGAGGAAGGGTTGGACAGACTATGTTAGTATCCACTGAAGTTTGAAAGAGTAAGAGGTGACTTGATTAAAATAATAAGACACTAAGGAGTGCTGACAGGGTGGATGTAGAAAGGAGGTAAGAAAGTGTTAGTGGGGTAGACAGAAGTGTGTTTACAATCTATTCAGCCATGATCTTGTTGAATGGTTGAACAGCAGAATGGGCTCCAAAGGCAAAATGCTCCTAATTCTGACATTCATATATTCAATTACTCAAACCTTCTCTAATTAAATCTTATTGCTACAGTAAAAAGTAATTCACATTTTTTCATTGGAGGTATGTATAGTGTTGTGCTAAAAACAATTTAAATACTTAGTGTGATCGCCTGAGATGCTTAGAAAGAGGGAAACTAGTTCACCCATTCTCAACTGATCATTATAAGCGTTAGGTATGATTTCTTTTATCCCAAGAAAACTATGATCAATTACATGGAAACCAATTTAGTATCCATTAAGGATGCCAGCATAGCAGTAAATTTCAAATAGAAGTTCTCAGAGCTGCTTTCTGACTTCTCAAGAATTTAGGTTAATGGAAAGATCCTTGAAGCAGGGGCATTGCCCTTTTAAATGAGGAAGGTAAGATCCTTACAGTGAAAGAATAATTAGTCAAGATACCACAGCTGCACATTTATAGTTCTGTAATGAATATTCACTTACGTAGTGATTATACAGCTGCAATTGCAAAACATCACCGACTCAAGCAAATATTGCTTTGTTTATCTAGTTGGTATCTAAATTGGCCTCTTTTGGAATATATATTTTTCTTTGAACAGACTAGAACCTGAGGAGGTTACAGGTACTTTAGACTTTTGGGTCCATTTTAAAAAGTCATCCTAAACAACACCGCCAAGCATCAAGACTGTAGGACAAAGTGGAGACAGTAGACTTCCCCAAATGCAGGAGTGCCTGGAAAACAGGTACATTCTATTAATTAGCCTGCATTTTAACCACCTGTAATTTACTGCTATCTGACAACCTTGCCATGCAGCTAATGTTGTTGAGTGGGAATAAAGATGAAAGTGTTGGATTAATAAACTATCAGTCACTGACCTTGACAGATGTGGGACCAATAAATGGATTGTTACTGCTGATATTCCAGATTGGGTGGGAACGATAGATGGAAATGGAGGGCCACATTCTTCTTGACAGTCACTGGTGGTGTTTTATGAACAAATGAAGTAGGAGCAGAAATAGACCATCTGGCCCCTTGAATCTGCTCCACCATTTAATAATGTCATGACTGGTTTGTGTTCCGAATTCCATGTTCTTATCTAATCCAAAAATATTTCATTCCCCTGCTGAACAAGATTCTATTTACTTCTGCCTTAAAAATATTTAATGACACCCCTTCAAAGGCAGAGAGTTCCAAAGATGCACCTGACAGAAAATAAATTCTCCTTATATTTGCACCAAAATGGTGACTCCTAACTTTAAGACTGTGATCCCTAGTTATGGATTGACTCACAAGAGGAAATATCCTTTCTATGTCCACATCATCAAGACCACTCAGGAGTTTATACACTTGAATTAAGTCACTCCACTCTCTTCTAAAATCCAGTGAAAACAAACCCAGACTACCTGACCTATCTTCATAAAACAAACCACTCATTCCAGGCAGCAATCAAGTAAACCTCCTTTGTTCCATCTCCTATGCATTTACAACTATCCTGCAAACAAAGAAACATAAGAATTTGCAGTAAAATAAGGCCAACAGCCCTTCAATCCTGTTCATGAATGATTTATTAGTTTTCAAAGTTCCACATTCCTAACTATCTATGCTAATCTTTGAATTCTTTATTTAACAAGAATCTTTCTCTCCATTAAAAATGTTCAGTGAACCTGCCTCTACCGCCTTCTGAGCAAAAGATTTCTGAAGTTACACAACCCTCGGAGAAAAAATAATTGCCCTCATATCTGTCTTAAAAAACAGAATTCCTAAGCTTAAAACAGTAGCCGCTAGTTCTGGTCACAAGAAGAAACATCCTTTCCACGTCCTCTTTGCCAATAAGGAAACCAGTAGTGCACACCATGACCACGATGTGGTCTCACCAATGCTGTGTACAGCTATAACATATTATCCTTTCTTTTGTGCTTACTTCCACTCCTAATAAAAAAAGAATCCCATTAGCCTTCTTGATTACCTACTGTACCTACATATTAACCTTTCTTGTGACTCAAGAACTAGAACACCTAAGTCCCTCAATACCTCGGAATTTCATACTCTTTCTCCTTTTAGGTAATGCTCTTTTTTTTGTTCTTCCTGCCAATGTGAACAACTTCACATTTTCCTGTATTATACTCCATTTTTGACCTCTCATTCACCCTTTTGTATCTGTTTGAAACCACCAGTACATACTTTCCAACCTATCTTAGCGTTGTTTGCAAATTTGGCCATCGCGCCTTTGCTTCCTTCATCTAAGGAACTGATTTAAATTGTATGAAATTGATGCCCCAGCAGAGACCCCTGTATAAACCACTCATCACATCTTGCCAAACTAATAAAGCCCCATTTACCCTCTGTTTTCTGCCAGCCAGGTAATCTTTATCCATTAACGTATTACCCCATTATACCATGCACTTTTGATTTCTACAAAAACCTTTGATGTGTCACCTTACCTCCAAGTATAGTATGTCCACAGGCTCCCTTTTATCCACAGCATACTTAGAGTTACAGCCACCGAGATGTACAGCATGGAAACAGACCCTTCGGTCCAACTCATCCAAGCTATAGGGAGAGGCTGAATAGCCTGGGTATATGAATAGGAAGGGTTTAGAGGGATATGTACTTCTTCAAATAATTCCCTTTGACAAAATGATGCTGATTCTTCCTAATTACACTGAGTTTTTTTTTAAAGTGTGTAGCTATAATTTTTTTTAATGATCAGTTCTAACACATTCTACCTGCCAGATATCAGGCTAACTTTATGTGTTATGTTTTCTCGTTCCATCCCTTCTTGAAATAAAAGGATTATATTTTCTACTTTCCAGTCTGATGGAACCTTTCCTGAGCTGAGCAAAATTTAGAAAATTAACACAATGCAATTATTAGCTCATTTGGCCATCTTTTAAGACATTACGATGAAATCCATCTGGGCCTGGAGACTTGGCTTAGAATCGCTTTCCTGGTGATTGTAATTTCACTAGGTTTCTCTATCCCTTCCATTACTTGACTTTTAAATATGACTGGAATGTTATTTGTATCCTCTACAATGAAGATAAAAGCAAACTATTTGTTCGTTTCAACTTTCCATTCCTTATTATCTACTATTAACTCCCTACTGCCACCTTCCAGAGGGCCAACACTCACTTTATTTACTCTTTTCCTTTTTTAAATATCTGTAGAAGCACTTACTACCTGTTTTTACATTCCTAGCTCACTTCCTCTCTCACTCAAAATTTTTCTTCCTGATTAGTTGTTCTTAATATTTTGATCAATCATCTGATGTTTTCCCAAACTTCTTTATTTAACCACAATGGTAAATCTTTCCTTCAACACCTTTCTTTGTAGTAGGAATATTCTTATTCTGAATAGTTCTCTTAAATAGTTGCTGTATTTTTCTGTATTTTTCATCCCCCATCTATCTCAGCTTTCATTCCCTTTTAATTGCCCTTATTTAAGTATTGAATACTAATCTTAGACCCAATCCTCTCCCTTTCAAATTGGATGTAAAATTCCATCATATTGTGACTGCTGCTACCTAGGGATGTCTTTAGCCTAAGGTCACTAATTAATCCTGTCACATTATATAAAACCAAATCTAGTAAAACTTACTCTTTACAAAAAAAACCGAAAGAACTGCCAATGCTGGAAATCAGAAAAAAACTACTGAAATTGATGTTAAATCTCAGCATATCTGGCAGCATATGTGGAGAGAAGGTGGAGTTAATTGGCCTAGGAAACCTTTTTCAGAACAGACCCTCTTTCAAAACGTACTTCTTGTTTGGTTCCAGAATATGCTGCCCTAAAAGACAATCCCAAAGCATTCTATGAACTCCTCATTCAGGCTATTGCTGTCCTTCTGACTTTTCCAGTTTATCTTGAGAATAAAGTCGCCCATGTTTATTACCATCCCTTTCTCAGAAGCAATGACTATTTCTTCTTGTATACCTTAACCCACATTGTGGTTACTGTTGGGGAATGGGAGGCTATGGATCTCTCCCACTAATGACTTCTTTGCACGTTGTTTCACATTTCCACCCAAACCAATTGGACATTTTGTTCACCTGAGCCAAGGTAATCTCTAACAAATGCACCAAGGACATCTTGGATTACCAGTGTTTCCCCTCCACCCTTACATGGCTTCCTATTCTTCTTGAACTCTTTTCCCAGTGCTGGCTTGTTGCCCCCAAAGTGGAACCTACCTCTCCAACACCAACCTTTAAATTATGTATTCTTATGGTTTCCAAAAAGTAAAACCGATTTCAAAGTAGTGATTGCTTGCTCAACCTTTGTACTTGCAATTGCATGAGTAGTTCTGAAAAATACGTTTTTAAATCTAAACATTTCAATGTAAAAATGAATAACTGGTAACCTGTGTTGGTTTTGGTGTAATTAAGAAGTAAAATGATGTATAAAAGTACTTCACATTTGAGAAATATAACACACAAAGTTTTTTTTGAAAAATTCCTAACTTGGCTGAACAGAAGGATCAATTAATAATTTCCCTGTTCTTAAATATTACATGTTATTTTCAGCCACTGATAAATAACAATGGATCAATAGCAGTAGGACTGCAATGTTATTTTACAAGCTCTGAGGATTCTATTAAAGCACAGCAGGTGCATGCCAAGGATTATAGATCATGCAGGTGCAATCCAGAATTTCACATTTAGAATGTATTACATAAATTTCCCATAAAAAGAGACATTAATGAAAAATATCAGAATTATTCCAAAATTACATTTATTTTGTTTTGCATTACTTTTGGCTTTGGGTGACTGATGTATTTCACATGTAGCCAATGTCCTAGCACCCGATTCCTGTCAACAGTTTTGACAGAAAATCTATTGTCTAGGGTTGTGCTGTTGTCCATATACAACTATGTTTACTTGACCTTTATCAGCACATCATTCAGTGGATATCATTCCATTTCCTGGGAGAGTGCATCAAGAGAATACAGTAGGTTTGAAATGTTTTTACATAAGTAAATTGATCCGAACTGACCACCATCAGCCTGCTATTACATCATACCCTCCAAATAACTTACACTTTGTTTTTTGCAGACCAAGCTTTTACATTTGGATCCAGCAGCAGTCAGGACCGAAGCCTTGTGAGTGGTGGTGTCCAATGTGATCAGCAGCAGGGCTTGAGGTGTAGGCAGCTAGTGAACACAGGTGGGTCTTAGCCCAATGCAGGGAGAAAGCGCAGCCTGCCGTGTCTGCAGGTCAATGCCTATAGAGAGGACGATAAGGTTTGGCATTTTAACTTTATTTCCTTATTTTTCCATTTTTATACTGAGAAGTCTGTGGCATTGAACTTTTTAACCTGTATCTTTATTTTTCTACGTCTGTTATTAAGAATTTATATCTAGTTACTTAGTACCTAAGATGGTACCGTGGGTAGTGACAATGGACACTTTGCACTACACTCTTGTTACCCCTGTATTTGAGTATACATGACAATAAAACCTGAATCCAAATCCAAATCCAAGTTTAGTCTTGAATGGTGCAAAACAGGAACTAAACTCAAGTGAAATGAAAGCTGACATTTATTCTCAATTTGGTCATCGTACAATCATTTTCAGACACAGACCTCAGATGCCAATTTAGATTTGTGCAGGGATCACACAAGTGGGAGCAGAAAATCAATCCATGTGAAATTTAAAGGAATGGAAACAGTATTATAAAGTATCAAAATGTGAGAAAAAAATTGTTAAAACCTTTCACAAATCTCAGAAGGCATTTTAAAACATTGACAATCTTTTCCAAAGGGTGGGAGTTAGGGGAGGTCTAAGGAGTGACTGGGACAAATAATGTAAAAGAAAACAAAAAAAATACAGGTATGAATCTACAATAAGAAATGGTGCAACCCATTGTTTGATAGCTGCTATAGAGGAGGTGGTGCTACAACAAATGCCTTTGAGAAGGATGTATCTCTTTGTTGCTTCAGGACATCATTCCCATCAGTTAGGAATCCAGCATTTCTGGGAGGGGGTGTTTTTTGGTGTAAGATACCATGTAACTAGGTTGCTATTGGCTCTGCCAATCATGCTAAATGTTAGATGGTGGTTTCTGTAGAGGTTACCATAATTTGTATCATTCTGTAAAGATATTTCTAAACTATCATTGTCAGAAATGTGCGATTATGACACCAGATATTGTGGTACTTTTGCAGTTGTGGTACATCAGACTATTCTAGTTATTTTTCACCATGACAGACCTGTTTTCTGATCAACAAAAGCATAAAAGATAGGAGCTGTTTAATTTACACATACTTTTAATATCATTTCATCAAAATTTTAATTTTGATTTCTGAACTTGAGACATGTGAGTTTTGTGCGTCTAAGTAGTTAATTATGAACTTGTGGGTATCTTCGCCATGGTGATTTATTTTGAAACAGATTGAGTGAGTAGTTTTGAGAATAAATGGGTTTTTTTTTACGTTACATCTAAGCAAGGTAAACAATTGAGCATGAAAATTTCCATTAGAATACTTTGCATTTTTGAAGCTTAGGAATTGTATACAGCTTGAGAAAAATGTGTTCTGTGTTCTTGTTTTCAGTTTGGGGCAGTTCTTTTGAAGTCCTTTGATGAGCAGTGATATATGAAGCAGTGCTCCTCGGAAGGGGAGAGGATAATAAAACTAGATTACCTTACAGTAAGGAGGTTAAACAAAACATATTTGGATAAAAGCATGAAGAGATTATTTGAAGATGAAGACATTTAAACTCAGGTGTATGAAAGCTCCAAGAAAAGGCTATCAGATTTTCCAGTCTGGAAATTAAAGTCAAAGTTAAGTTAAGCTTATCAAACTGTTAGAAAAAGATTTTTTTCTCACTGGTATGACTACTATACAAGGGTTGCTTTCATATAATTTCAAAGGAGTATTTTTGGGGATCTATAATGGAGTGTTTTGGGATTAATGCAATTATATTGCAACCATGTGTTTCAAGATCTTTACATGCATATCATAGGTAGACAGTTTGATCTATTTTACCTTATCTTCAATGCTTTTGCTTAATAAACTGTAGCTTTATAGTTAAAATCTGCAACATTCCTTGCTTATGTTTTAGTGAGATCACCTTGTTAAAGCCAAACAAACAAAAATATGATCCATCATATGTTTGGGATTTGAACTCGAAATTCCTAGGACATGAGCCTGGCACTATAGATTGCTATTGGTATCAGTGACTATATCACCATTTCCTACCAACACATGCAAACCTCTGTCAGTCAGTATGTGGATCTGTGGTTGGGCATAACACATCTTTAAATGATGTTATCAGGTAACTCTTCTGCAAAACGAGCATTTCCACTGGGAAGCTCACTGTGATCAGTAAAAATGTTGAGCACAAAAATTAGTGCAACAGAACAACTGATTTTATTTTAAAGCTGCCAAAAGAAAAGAAAAAATAGTCAACATGAGTATGAAATACACATATGAATACTTCTATACCATAAAATAAAGTTCCATATACCTATTGTATTCTAAAACTTCATATGGGTATCATTATAATTTGACGTATATGCATTGGAAAAATTACAAGTATCTATCCCCATCCTTCCTTCACACCAGAGTCCTGTTCATGCTATCCAAACTGAACGGACATTATTAATGTCCTGGCATAGCAGATAAGAGCCAGAAGCAGACCTGAAAGTGGCAGAATACCATCAACATGAAATGGGGGAAGGGAGAAGGAAAGAAGGAATAGTGTTCTCTTAATCTGGGTGAAGTGTCACGATGGATGCCAGTTTCAAATGAAGGTTTTTTTTCTGGGGGGTTGTGGTGGTGGTTGTTGGGATTGAGGAGGAAGGTGTTGAGGGTCAAATTGCCTTCCAGAAATGGAGAGTGAAGATTGCTGCCTGTAATACCTGAATGAACAGCGAGAAAACAACTTCTCATTTTTTTCAACAGGGAGGATCAATAAATGTGCAAGTTAGCCCAAAGGTTTTTCACAAGAAATAAAGGAAACCTTCAACAACACAACCTTTTACAATAAAAATGATGTAATGTTGGATATTCCAGTTGTTTCACTTAGGACGTGCCTGTGCTCCACTGGTATATATTCAAAGCTAGTTCCGAGTTTTCAGCTTTGTAAGTTTTTATTGGATTTCCAGGTTGGCAGATAAGATTTTCCTGCTCCTCGAATGCTGCCTGAACTGCTGTGCTTTTCCAGCACCACTCTAATCCAGAATCTGGTTTCCAGCATCTGCAGTCATTGTTTTTGCCTGGCAGATAAGATACTTAAGTAAGTTTAGTTCCGAGACTAATGAAGGAAAGTCTGCTGAAAGAACTCAGATTAAACTTTATCAATATGAGAGATTAATTTGATGTTGCAAGACCAAATTTACGTTAACAAGATTTTTTGGACTCTTTATGTTTGGTTAGTTTTCTAGAACAGATTTAATGATGTCAGTAGGATGTACAATGATGATATAAAATGAACTATGTTATTGTCACATTAGCAATTTTCTTCCTGTTTCACTTGCTGTTTTCTTGCTTTCACTTATGAAATAAGAATAATATTTCTTTATTAGATAGGTGCCCCTTCAGTCTTCTTCTTATTCTGCTTACAATACATTATTCTGTAACTCACTTTCAATATTGAAGCAAATGTTTAGTTGAGTTAACATTTTTTTTTAACCAAGACTTCTGAAATATTGCTAATGCTGAGAAATTTCTAGTGTACTCAGGCAAATCAATTCACTGTACACTACATCTGTAATTAAATAAATGTTTTCAGTCCACTAGATGTCAGTGTTTCAACTTATTTTATGCCCTTAACAAATCAGATTGAACTGAGTTACAATGTACTCCAAACTGTCCAGAGGCATTTGGCGCAAATCTATTACATTTAAAGGTATTTTAGATTGATTACCAAACTGAGATTTTTTAAAATTCAAAAGCATTTTCATTTTATTGTGAACGTGTTTTTACAACAACATATTTTGTGTCAACATGAGTTGGATAATTGAGCATCAATTGTTCTGTTTAAAATAAAATTCTTTGGATATTGTTCTTTAACCCACTCACAGTGAAGGAGAATATGCATTTTGTGACCCATATACATGCCAGTTCTCAGCTTTTGAAATTAACAGAAACTGTTTCAAGCCACTTGTCACATTGTCAGCAATTCAAAGTGAAACAGCTATTTTCCACTGGGGTTGGAGGTTGCCAAATAATTTGATGAGTTGGAAGTCAGTCTGAGAATAATCAGGTCAGATCATTTAAATGAGTTAATATCTTCATTAAAATACTGGAGAGAGGAATATTATACTACTGTGTAAACCATTTGCTATTATGACTGAAACAATTCATAGTTTGGTGTATATTAAGGTTTAATGGCCTTTTAGAGCCTTTATTTTCTGTTGCAGATCATTGAAATGGGATCTGCTGCTAGTTATGCTTGTCCCTGTGCAGTTAGTTTTCTAAATTCTTTCTGCTGAAAAATGCTGAAAGCAGGTTCTGACAATGTCACAATGATGGAAACTGGGAATCTGGGACTTGAATGAATAGAGCAGGAAATTGGCTATCTCCTTAACCGATTAGAATGAAGGACAGAGAAATTGAAAGCATGAGGTCTGAGAAGACTAAAATAAAGTGGATGAATTCACTGTCAAATCAGGTACAGAGAGACATAGAGGGGAATAGGGGAAAGAAAGATTGAATTAAGAGAGAGTATTTTTAAATGGTAATTTTTAACTTTACATTTTTAAAAATCTCCAACAATAGTTGAAATTTAAGTTTGAAAAGGAGATTTCATACACATAATAGTTAACTTGCAATGCCAAATACAAAACCAAATAGTCAATAATTAACACATTGTGTGGCTGGAAGGGTACTTGAAATGGCATGAATTAGCAGAAACTTGTCACCATCCAAGGCACTTGAATACCAAGACAAATAATGAGATACAGTTTTGACAAAGCAGATGGTGGAGCTGTGCAACTCACCAGAAATCTTTTAATTTTTGAATTTAAACATAAATCTGCTGCATGGCTAAAGCTGCTGTTTCCTTGGTGTGTAAATAATAGTAAGTATCATCAAGTCTTATCATCAGCAAAATCTAGCGAAGAGAGGTTAACATTTGTGAGACGCTCTTGGCTGTAAGGTTTTGTTTCAATTATATTTACTCTCTCCCTACTTTAAGATAAAGTGTCTATGCTTAAAATAGACAATCTAACGCATCTACAATCTGCCATCCACCACCTGCTCTGAGCTATATGGGTTTCAGGAGAGATACAGATGTAATATTGAGTCAATTTTATCTTGTGTATCTAAAAATGCACTACCGGTTAATATCTCAATTGAAGTGCCTTGAATTACTAATATTTTCTGAAATCTGAGCACTGAATTGATTTTTTTAAAAATATGATGCTTTTGTTGGTCATAAAAAATTGTGAAATATAAATTTCAGAATTGTCTTGTTCAATGGCCAAATAACCATTGCCATCTGATAATTAAAGGAAAATTTAGTACAAGTGCAGTTTTTTGACCTTTCTCAGTAAAACAAGTTGGATAAATGGAGGTGAATGATCTAGGAAACATCAAGAACTAGATCATATAGCTTTGATGTGTATT
Source organism: Chiloscyllium plagiosum (assembly GCF_004010195.1). Classification (NCBI taxonomy): domain Eukaryota; kingdom Metazoa; phylum Chordata; class Chondrichthyes; order Orectolobiformes; family Hemiscylliidae; genus Chiloscyllium; species Chiloscyllium plagiosum. Next base: position 29,850,469 of record NC_057732.1, read on the forward strand.
CAGCACATCATTATGTGAAATCTCTTCTCCAAAGGTTAATTTTATATGGCTAACAGATAGGGTTCAACCTGATGCCTCCTTTGGCTAAAAGCATGATGTGTTGAGTTTGATGGAGTTATTTTATCCATGAGGCTGAGTGGGTTTCCTCAGCAAATCTTAACAGACTGGCTACATTAATTGCTGTTCCCACCCCTAAGACATGTATTAAATCCAATTTTCACACTATCTGACTGCATGCAATTCCTGGAAGAACTCGCCACTCAATGGAAATCTGCCCCGAGACCAGCATCCCCTGTGTCCAAGCCATCTTTGAATGCCTGTTGTTCTGGAGCAGCACTGGCAGCTAACCTGATGAAGGGTGCTGCCTGAAACATCGACTCTTCTGCTCTTCTGATGCTTTACCTGCTGTGCCTTTTTCAGCTCCACATTTTATCGACTCTGATTTTCCGGCATCTGCAGAACTCACTGTTTCCAAGCTATCCTGCTCAGTCATGTAAACAATGAGGAGAGAAGGCAGAGAAAGGGAGGCTGGTTTTCAGAGGGAGACCTGGAGGTTTTGGCTGTCAGGATGGTGCAGTAAAAAGGTGTTCTCTTCCAAGACAACCATCAGAGGAAGCTATGCCACAAGACAATACAAGCCTAGTAGGAGATTGCCACCCTGACCAAGGGTGCAGGTGGTTGCGCTGTAGAGCCGAAAGCAGGTCAATAATGTTCACTGCTCTGGCAGGGTAAGTGCCATACTCTGCTCGGTGTCACCTCATTGTTATTGCATCCCTGCCACTGTATTCACCTCCCATCAAGATCCATGCCCTGACACTTTCTCTGTTGCATGCATCACCTCCCCCTACTTGCTCGCCTTACCCCACTCTCCCTCATCACTAACCCTACATGCCCTGTGCATTAACTCTTTGAACATTCAGCACACTTCACTACAATATGTCAACATGCACCATCACTAATAGCCATACTATCCATTAACATCTTACTCATACATCTGCTTTATGTCTTTATAGAAGACATCACATATCTGAGGACGTGCTGACGGAGGGATAAGGAGGTTCCAGACATTGTGGCCTCATCTCCAACAAGGAAAGCATCCTCAGCCTTGCATGAATGGACTGAGACCCCTCTTCCAAGACTGTTGAAACATGTACTAGAAGCTAATTAAGTGGCACTCTTCATTCCATTGCAACACTGACGTTAACCAAGGTGTCAATGCCTTGCAGGGAACACCACTGGCCACAATGCCTTCTACCTTTTCTGTACCAACCCAGCATAGCACATCAGCAGACACTAGCCTGTGTCGGTGGTGAGGAAGTGGAGGTAAATCAGCCTCTCACAGCCCCCACCATGTCAACAGTGGAAGTTGGATGGAATCCTCACCAGTGCTCAGTGTGGGTTTGGAGGCTGAGCATCACACAGAGAATGTCCCACAGTTGGGTGAAAGAGAAAGGCCTTGGGTCACTGGCACATGGAGGATACAGATAGGCCAATGGGCCAAGGAAAAGCAAATGGAATTTAATTTGCATAGATGTGAGATGCTGCATTTTGCTAAGGCAAACCAGGGCAGGATTTATACTTGGTAGGACTTCGAGGATGGATGCTAAACACAGAGACCTAGGAATGTAGGTGCATAGTTCCTTGAAACAGATGCAAGTAACAGGGTAGTGAAGAAGGCATTTGATACGCTTGCCTTTATTGATCAGTGCATTGAATATAGGAGTTGGGAGGTCATGTTGCGGCTGTACAGGCCATGTTGGGGCCACTTTTAGAATACTGCACTCAATTCTGGTCTCCCTGCTATAGGAAGGATGGTGTTAAACTTGAAAGGATTCAGAAAAGATTTACAGGGATTTTGCCAGGATTGGAGAGTTTGAGCTATAGGGAGAAGCTAAATAGGCGAGGGCTTTTTCCCTGGTGTGTCAGAGGCTAAGGGGATAACCTTTTAGAGATTTATAAATTCATGAGAGGCATGGATAGGATGAATAGCCAAGGTCTTTTTCCTAGGTCAGGAAAACTAGAGGGCATGAATTTAAGGTGAGAGGGGAAAGATTTAAAAGGACCTGAAGGGCAACTTTTTCATGCAGAGGGTGGTGCATGTATGGAATGAGCTGCCAGAGGAAGTGGTGGAGGTGTATACAATTATGACATTTAAAAGATGTGTGGATGGGTATATGAATAGAAAGTGTTTAGAAAAATGTAGGCATATACCAGCAAATGGGATGAAATGGTTAGGATAACTGGTCGGTGTGGATGTGTTGAACTGAAGGGTCAGTTTTCACGCTATATAACTCCATGACTCAATGACTGTCAGAGACCAGGCACCTCCTCAGCCCCCAGCAACAGTTGACCCTGTGATTTCAATAACGACAGACTTCATAGAAAAGCACAGGGAGGAGCAGAAGGAGCAGACGGGCAGATAGAATGCACTGGCCTTCATAGTTGAAAGGTTGGAGCCATTTGGTCAGTCTTAAAAACTATTAGTAAGGCTGCTGTGTGTGTGTATGATCAGAAGCAAAATGAAAGTATACTACTGAGCTTATGGAATTGGTGTCACATGTATAAACAATAGAATATGAGAAGTGTATTATAAGATACTTCATGTATGATGTGGATATGTTGAGGCTTCTTTTTAATTCTGTCATGGAGATTACTTTTGACAGTCATTTCTGAGATGTCTTTGATGTAGGCGAGAGTGGCTAGGGTTTCTGGACGCTTTTTGTCTACTTGTTTAGGTTTGTTGCTGACTGCCAGACTACTTGACTCCTTGACATCATGGTAGCCCACAAGCCCACCAACTCACTAAAACAGCAGCTAATGAACTTGAGAGACCCTATACAGCCAACAAGCAAAACTAATGTCATTTACAAAATACCTTGCAAGAACTGTAACAAACACTACATTAGAAAAAAAAAGAAAACTAGCCACCAGGATACATGGGCATCAACTGGCCACAAAAAGACATGACCCACTCTCACTAGTATCTTTACATACAGATGAGGAAGGACACCACTTTGACTGGGACAACACATCCATCCTAGGACAAGCCAGAGACATGCGCGAAAATTCCTAGAGGCGTGGTATTTCAACCAGAACTCTATCAACAAACACATTGACTTGGATCATTTTTACCATCCCCTGAGAAAAAGAACAGGAAATAGCATCACCACAAGAAATGACATCGCCGACCCAAGGAAACCTAAACAGATAAATAAAAAGCGGGCCACACCACCAGTGCTTTACTGGAGGCTCACTGATGATGTTACCAAGTATGGTCATGAAATGTCTGAAAATGAACCTTCCAGCTCAGGGAGCAAACTTACATCCAACAACTAAAGTTCTACAGCCAAGACTTAAACAGGAAACACTTGTGAGGACACTGTCTCACTTAAAACAAGTGGGTCAAATGCAGGCCTGAGGACTTTTAAAAGTTGCCGAAAGGGCAGCTCCAACTTTTTAAAAGCCTCCTCAAATAAAGGAAAATACAGAATCAATACATTTTTAATATTAAAAAAGACCTAATCTATGTCCAGAGGTCAGTTAATTATACCATATTGCTTCCTGAAATTGGCATGGAAGTGAAAAATGGTATTACAATTCTCTTTTTTGTTATCATTGCAACCTATAGGCACAAGCCTGCAACTTGCAAACCAGATCCAGAAAAAAAATTTAAAAAGCAGACTCACTAACTTTCATCTAGTTAGGATCCACTGTCATCCTTTTCTTGGCAAGAATCATTGCTGAATTGCATGATCACATCTAGATAATGTTTGTCCCATGACTTCTTTCACATTAAATTATGCAAGTCAAGAGCAATGTGGTTAGGCATGAACTGAGTGTCTCATTAATACGGCACATCATTTATCTATACAATGTCATGGAAATCCAATTGGCTTAAATAATTGAACACAAATTGCTTTGCCAGGAGGAAATACGGAGAGCTCAATGACTACCTAAGTAATTAAACTTTCTTCATATGGAAAGCAATGAACAATGAATCAGTGCTTTTTTTTATTATTTTGTCTCATTGGCTGGCCCATAAGCATATCACCATTACCCATCAATGCCTAAAATTTGCTTTTGTGTGATTCTTAATTACAATGTACCTTTCATTTGTTTATTGCAAGCATGTTAACAAAGTCCAAGAGGTAAGTGCAGTGTTACAGCTTGTAGTATACAGTCAGACAGTACATATAGTCAATTTGATACACCACATGGGCACCAGCAGCAAAGATGAAACCTTAATTCTATCCAAGTGATCTATCCCCAATAAATGGACAACACACACTATATGAAAAAGTAGACACAGATGTGAGTGCAAATTTGATCTCTTTTCACATGTTGTACGAAACAAAATAGCAGAATGTTACATAGACCACACATGATAAGCTAACTGTTTACCATGGGTCTGGCATCCCAAGCATTGGCATTACTCATCTTTCATGCCAATGTATTGGAATGGATACTGAAGCCTTTTACATTTTACAGAAGAACCCTCTACCATTTTCTAAATATATGCACAGATCCAATTATCATCATGTTTCATTAGTTAATTCAAACATCAAAAATTCTGAATGCAACATTGACTTTATGCATGATCTGACTAACCTCTACACAGACTGATTTAATTTTATTGGTAACTTTGAAGGCAGTGCATTATTGTATCTGGAAGAGATGCCCAACCCGACACTGACCCTCCATCCAAGTGCCATATTCATGCTCAGGATAAACTAAAACTGAAGGTGCGTCCCATGCTACAAAACAACATTGTTCATAAAGTTAAGCTTCACATTGATGAATTTTGAAGAAAGATGGCACTCAATGTGTATGTTCTGATCCAAGTTGACTAAAAATGCACAAAAATATGTCCACATAGGATTCCTAGCTTGGAATACCCAAATCTCCAGGAATCAAGTATTTTTCAAAGCATGATGCCAAAAGTATTGCTCCATACACTTTCCCCAGAGTCACTGGAACTGACAACTTTTAGAATAGTGGATATTGTTTTCTCAGATTCTCATTTGAATTGTCCATCAACTAGGGTATATTCCAACAACATCTGTTTTATATCATATAAAAGCTACCAAGTTATCTCCATAACACTGGTGATATCGTAGTTCGTGGAAAATCTAAACATGAGTATGACACAAATATTTTTCAGTTCATGGAAGATGCAAGAAAATGAGGATTAGTTTCAACAGCAAAAAATATCAAAATACCCTGAACCAAATCAACTTGCTCAGATTAATATGTTCTTCAAGTGCTATCAAACTGGAAGATATGCGTAAAATGTCTACACCACAAGACAAAGGTGACTTCAAAGATTTTTCTGTTTCTTCAACTTTATTGTCCTCATATATTCTGAATTTTCTGACCAATGTATATCTTTTTCAAGTATTGCTTCGTGCTGACGCACCATATGTGTGGCAGGAATGTCATCAACATATTTTTAAATCTCTTAAATCTTTTTTTCCCTGTAGGTGCATTCATCAATATTGTGATCTCACCAAGCTTACCATGTTGGAAGCAGATGCATTCCTGAAAGACACAAGAAAATGCCAGTTACAGGATGTAAGCCTGTTGTTTGTTTCTAAAGTCCTTCTGAGAGCTCAGGCAAACAATTCCAACATAGAAATGAAAATTCTCACTTTAGTTTAAGGAATAAAAAGATTTAATACATATATGTTCAGCAATCATTCCATTATTCAAACTGATCATAAGCTTTTGGAAATAATTAGTTATAACTCTCACAAGTAAACATCCATGACCACATGACATATTCAACATATTTGGTGTTCCTCAATATATTTCATCGAACAACAGTTCACTCTTCTAAGGCATGTGAAAGAAGTAGTATTTTAAATACATTATTTCATCAACTCACTATCTTCAATCTAATGGTCTCACAGAATTCATTGTTCATACGGTGAAGTTTACAATCATTATGTGCAATGTTAGACAGAGATAGCCATAGTAAATTTTCAAGCTTCTCCTCAAGGCAACGGTTTCCTTTTACTGTCAGCTCTCAAGTTTGGAAGACAGATTTATACAGTTCTTCCATTTTACTACCTGAACAAATATACATGATGCAATGTCAGAAAGAAGGAAGAAAATGGAATAAGGGCACGATCAATTACCATGCAGATAGTTATCCCAACTTCAACCAGAACAAAAAAAAAATCAGCATTTGAGATTTTCACACAAATACATGTGTTTGTCGGAAGATCCTACTACTTTGTGTCCAGTCCTGGACATACAACAATGTCACAAACAATGATCAAATCTATGAACAAACAACATCTCAGTTGTGCAAGATCAACTGTGCATCAAAAAGACAATGACTTTGATACTGAAAATATCATATCAGGCAGTAACCAGACATCCAGAATACATGATACACATTCATCCACAACGACACACCACAGAGTGAAGCTGCACTCATGAGTCAAGGTGATCTAGTTGTATTATACATCTGCCAAAGCGTTTTCTTAATGTAAATAAAAGTAAAGATTTGCATTGTTATATACATTTATCGGAACCCACGGTTTCCTATTCTTCAATGGGGGAAAGGATATTTTTGCATAGATCTCAGAAAGGAATTACACCTTTAAGACAGTTAGATGGAATCACAATGTGACATTCTAATGTAAGAGGTCTCCATCTTAATCTTCATTCAATTAGTCAACAGTTACTGTACTAGCAACTAACAGCTAGTTAGTCATTAGTCATTCAGTTAATATATATAGTGTATATATATATATATAGAGAGAGAGTAATGGCTATCGAATTATGCATATAACTCAGTCTGTGTGTGTGAATTGTATTATATATACACACACACATACATATATCTGAGATGTCATTTAGTGTACTTAGTTGGTAATAAACCCAACTCTTTGCTGTATATGTTACATGGACTAACATACAGAATGCCACACAAAGCACATCATCGTGGCAACAAGTGGGGATATCACTTCCCTCACGTCTCACTTAGAAAAACTGGACTTGAAGGTCAGGTAAGGAAAGAGCATTTTGAAGTATGTTTTGCTTTTTCTGATTTGTTTGGCTATATAACTCAATGGCTTTACTGATTGTTCCTCTGCACTGGTTAGGTGTATTTACTATTGAATCTTTGAATATCCTGAAGTTTTCTTCAATTTTGTGCACAGTTTTTTCAGCGTACGACATTGACTATACATTTTGCCTATTTTTCCTTCTGACACCAAACTTTCTATTTTGCTGCATCAAATTTCATCTATCCGCTCAGATAATTTGCGTAACTCTATCTAGAATCACTGAGTTGTCTCTTGCAATTTGACCGACCCTCCTAGCTTCGAATCACAGTTTAAAATTCAAAATCATATAATCATTCAGCTCAAAAGTAGGCCATTCAGCTTACAGTGTCTCGACATTCAGCTTCAAAGTTTCCATCAATTATGTAAATTAACTATGCAATGTAAGCATTTGAATGTTTAGACTTTCTGATAAAGTTTTCCCATGTTTTAACTAATGTCAAGCCACTAAAAATAACTGAGCGAATTAGATGGCATCCTTCTGCAGGACAATGGACAGCAAGACTCTGTTGCTGATTTAGTGCCATCACAATCTCTTTCGATCCAACCTGGATGGCGCTCTGTTCTTGAAGGTTTTCCTGCAAATACCATTGCCAGGTCTTATGTGGCTGGTCCCACCTTCTTTTACCATCTGCGATGGTATCCATTCTGCTACCTCTTTAACAGAACGTGGGTCTGGCAAGTGACATACTTGTCTTGCCAGTTTCAGTCACCGTTCTGCCATGATGTCTAGCAGACTCCTCCTACCAGTCCATTGTAGCACATCTTTGCTGCCAATATGGTTGCTTTGTCCATCTGATGCACAGGATATTAAATAAATACTCGAACCTATATGACACCCTTGCCGTCCTTTTTCCATATCTTGCCGGCATAGAATTCCAGTTGGTTCTACAATGGACATGTAGCGTCACAGCTTCATAGCCATGTTGACAAGTGTTGGATGCCCAGACCAATGCTGCATTGCCAAAACTTGTAGTTGTTGATCTCTATATCACCCTCCTGGAGATGTTGGTTCCTAGGTAGGTACTAATCCACTAAATATAACTGAGTTAACACTTCCAATAATAAAACTGACAAAGGCCCAGTTGCCATAACTTTGCATGCAAAAATCCATTTGTACACATAAGAAGAGGCATTCTCACCACAGTTTCGTTGAAGCAGTAAAAATGTAACAACTCCAAGGAAATACCAAGCCAAAGTAATTTTGTGAAAAGAGTTCATGTTCTAACCTCATGCAGAGTTGGTTACATGCAGGAATGACATACAACCATTTTTGAAATTGTTGCCAATGATTTTTACATAAAAAAGGCATTTATGTTTCTGTTTGACAGTCATTGCTTTTCCTACCATTTAAAATAAATCTAGGCCTGGATCATAACCACACCAGGACACATTTTAGCCAATTCATCACATTGATTGATTATTTAGATGGCTTTTGATAGAAGTTTATGCTGTATATTAAATAAAAATAGATAGGTGTAATCCAGATCTCACTTAGATTAGGTGATTGAATTCAAACTAAAATTCCATTAGAAACTAAAAAGAAGAACTGAAAATCTAGAAATATGTAACAATTTATTTTAGTATGTCTACCAAAGGCAGGTTTCAAAATTGTGAAGATAGTTTTACATGTAATTTTTTTTTTAAATGTGATGTATCTTGAGACAGATTCTCTCTGGTGCTTTCTTAGAATTCTGGAACAGATATAAGCTGTGTTTGGCCCAGGTAGGTGCTAGTTATGAAAGCTACAATGACAGATAGAGGAAAAACTGGCCGATTTCCATGGGAAATCTGAACTCCATCCAGATTATTTAACAAAGGATAAATGAGACACTGCAGCTTCTAAATCTTGAAAAAGCAAATTGAATGCACCTGAGCCAAGAATAATTTTCTCAACATTTGATTTTATTGTACCCAACAGAATAGCAAGGGGAAAAAATAATCTATATATTTTTAATAAATGATGCTCCACCTTCCTCAAGCTTTAAATGGATTTGTAGACACAGCTGTGTACTCTCCTGCAAAGGGATGCAGTTGGCACTGTACAACCATAAAGAATGGAGCTCAAAGTTAGGCCCCTTACAGTTAATGAGTTCAATTAAGACGAGATTTCAATAATCATTCTGAATCCCCAACTGAATTTGGTCCTCCTAAAACTGTCTCAGTGAGCCTGACTCTCCGAATGCAACAGCAAAAGGGTTGTACGCTTGTTGGACCTGTATACATTTTCGTACATAATAAGGCCCAGTTTTTTTTTTTAAGATTGGTAACAAGAAAATGGTCCTATCCATTCATTTTATTTGCATTTTGTGCTGGGATTTGTGGTTATTTAAGTGCCAACATAATGCAGTTCCTTCTCGGAACTGGGATCTGTGTAAACAGAGCAAGCACTGGCCTGGCTTCTTTCTGAGCTACACTGAGTCTAAACTTGATATTTATAAGGTAGAACAATAAGTTAAAAATCATATACAGCAAGTGCAATAAAAGACATAAATATTACTTGTTGTAACTTTCTTTATGTAACACATTTAACGCAATATACATTTATAAGAAACTTGGGATTAAAAGAATGATGATAGAGAAAGGAAGTTTTCAAAAGTATATTTTGATTCTTTTTAAAATATCCAATAATAAATAAAATGTTTAAAGTTTGAAATTTCACATTTTTAGAAGTACATTTCCCCCATTGTAAGAGAGGTTGTTATGCAATAATTAAGAGTAATGAAGGGCTTATGCCCAAAACGTCGATTCTCCTGCTCCTCAAATGCTGCCTGACCTGCTGTGCTTTTCCAGCCCCACATTCTCGACAGTAATTAAGAGTTTACCATGCCCTTTAATGTTCACTTACATTTGAAGGAGCAAGACAGCCGACCATTTTCGAAAGTGTTGTTTTCTATCACATTACAACCACTAATTACTCAGCTTCTATGTGAATACCTTTTCAAGACATACTGATTAAATGAAGTTTGTGAAGGGCAAGACATCTTGGACTCTATCTCCTAATCTCCACATTTGACCACGCACATGCAGGTTTTGATACTAACTGTTTGATTTATCCTTAATAGCAAAGCACCACTTCTGCAACTGGGGCAAAGTGAAACTTAAAAGAATGTAATGGTATAACTAATTAGGAATAGTTTAAAACTTTATTATTTTCATTGTAACCTACATGCTATTCATATTTTCCTTACAAACATTCCAACTAGATTTTATATGAGCCATATTTGTTACATCGGATTCATTTTTATTGTAATAATACCTCTACAAAAAGGACACTGCTAATGACATTTTTAAAATTAAAATAATTGGCCTTAAAGGTGTGAATTCATAAACTGATTTTAGATTTGAGGCAGTTTGATTTGTCTGAAGTGCATAAAATGTTCTTTGAAGAAATAAACCTGAGCAAATAGGCAGGAATCATTTTGTAGGAAATGTCAATTATTGGCAAACACACTGCATATGCAAACAGCTATGGCACAGAGTCTTAAGGCAGTACTCCTTGCCAAAGTCCATAGAGGCTCCTATCAATCAGGGGGTCATGGCACAGTAAGTTAAGGGAAATTTTTGATACCAGATCAGTGGACTGGCCATGGTCAGTTGTGTGGTCATGTGTTCTTGCTTAAGGGATCTGTATCTCTCCAGTCCAGGATGTGGATGACAGTCAGACCTGTGGCTTCATTGAGAACAGTCCAAGGGTCTAGTAAATATAGAGGCATAGTCAGGAGTCTGGTTCTCCTCATGTGGGGCAGCTAGTTAAATGTCTCAAGTGAGTGGGCCACAGATATTCCATCAGGTCGGTCCAAGGAAAGTAGGGGACAGACAGTGATGGCCACTGTCACTGGAAGGAGATGTGGAAATTTATTTGTAAGATTGGGGATGCCAGCTGGGCCAATGGGTGTGACAATTGTCAAGGGTGCAACTGTATTTATAAGTTGCATGAATGGGAACTCGGCATTTCAGGAAAGGAAATTGTACATGGTGAGGAGCACCCTGGCTTCAGGGGGGCTGGGGCAATAATACATGACCTGTGAGATACGATGCTCCAAGACCCAATGATCTAGGCCTTTAAGAGGGCAAGAATGCACTGCCTAGAATTCAGATCTTGGGTCTCCCTAATCCCTGGTGATCATAATGCATTGGCCACCTGTCTGCTGTACAGCTCCCTGTCCCAGGCATTGCTGACCATGTGGTCCAACACCAACACTTCGGCACACAGAAGCCAGGGAAACAGTACGGATATTTCACCAAGAAGGCCAATGGTGTCAGCAGAACCCATTGCTCTACGAATGCCTTTTCGATCTTACTTGCACATGCTGAGCAGGTTTTCAACACAGATATCAATTTATGGGTACATCCTAATTGGTCAAGTTGTTAGGTATCATGGTGGCACAATGATATTCGGGGCTAGACAGAGACTCAGACAGACAGATATATTACAAGACCATTGACATTCATGGACATGTGAGGCTCTATATACAGTAAGTTGTCACCCGTGCTAACAATAAGTCCTCAAAAGTTTTTTTTTGTTCTTTCCCTCACATGATATATTACAGTTGTTCCAGATTCCACAGCTGGACTGGAGGGAGCCAGAGGCAAGCGCACACTCCTCAGTTATAACTTCCAAGAGTTGGACAGGGACAAGCAGAATGGAAATGAAGGGTCTGGCTACCTCTGGATGGCCTGAGAGGAGACTTCTGATGGGTGCCCCCTGGCATTGCACTGTTTCCTTGTGAGAAAGGGCACCTGGAGGTTCTCCATGCATCTGTCACTATGTCTTTGGTCATGAGGAATAGTGGCTGGAGTACGGAAGGTAGACCTGTGTGCCTATCCTGTCGATTGAGAGTGCTTGAGCTGCTTCTCCATGGCAGCCACCAAATTGTCCACAGAGGCAGCCAAGTGACGGTATGCTTGAGGCAGTTGTATCCCAAGGGCATAGCGATACTCCTGCAGCTCCTGAGCAATGAAGGCCATTGCTTCTCACATACCTGTCTGTTGCTCCTGTTCCTCCTTGTGGATGAAGTCCTTGATTGCGAACACCACAGGGTCCTCTCCCGCCTGGGGCTGAGCAGATGCCTTGCCTCTGGCAGTCCTCCAAGTGCCAGTGGCCTGTTGCATTCTTTGCTTAGCCTGTCCCAGGATAGATGTGTTGTCCCAGTCGAAGACATGCCAGAGAATTCCTAGAGGTCTGGCACTCCAACCACAACACCATAAACAAACACATAGATCTAGATACCATCAACCCCTCAGAAAATGAACAGGAAATGACATCACCACAAACCCCAGGAACCCCATCCAGGACAAACATATAAATAGAAAGCAGGAGACAGCAGCTTCACTTCACTTGGAGGTCGCCACTGATGATGTTACCTAGCCAGGTAATGAAACGTCTGGATATCAAACTTACAGCTCAGCGAGCAAACCTACACCCCTTAATTTGTAGTATTTATTATTGTTATAAAATCATTTTGTAGCATTATAATGTTACATATACAAAGGGAGAGGAAATCTTGTAGCTCTGTGAGAGTGAAACAGAAGCTCCAATTATGAATTTCACCCTAGGACTAGATAACCAAGGAAGGTATGTTCATAACAGGGCCAAACAGGTCAAATATCAAGGTGACAAATCCTTTCAACGCACACAAAAGGCAGATGGTAAGAATTGCTTTGTCTTGTAGAGCCTCTGCTATTACTATCTATAGCTCCAAACTACATCTGCATGTTAAAAAGTACACATTGCCCACTGCCACTTGGGTTTCATGAGTGAACTGTAGCACACCACCACCATACAAAGGAACAGAATACATGAATAACCAAATAGCATAGTTGATCTCCATAGAAACAACAAAGGAAAGCAAATGTTCCCATGACTAAGTTTTGTTTTGATACAGTAATGCATTATTTGTTAATAGATTTAGAAAATATTCAAACTTCACTTACAATTGACAAATAGAAGCTTTAGCAGCTTGAACAGAGGAGAAAGGATGCAGATTTCAAGCTTTTTACAAAACTTATGCCGACATCTGCAGGTTTGAGATTGAATGCTGTTTGGAATAATAAAAAGGATGTTCATGAACTGAATTTATATTTTTGACAGCCCATACTGTTCCAGTCATCAGATATGAAGCTCTCTGAGTGTGGTTTGACATACGCAGAGGTTAGTTCCTTAAATCTGCTTGACAATTAACCATAAACATTACTCAGAACGGTTAGATGTGGAGGAAACAAATTGGCACCTAAGCTAGTTAGTTTTCTGTTCACATTACATGGGTTAAAAACAATGTTTAAAATGTTCCCAGCTAGTTAGACATGGAATGCTTTTTAATTTCATTTCAAATCCTTTGAACTTGAATATCAACAGGTACAAAACTGAAACAAGAAACAACAAAAACTGTCTTGGAGCAAAACAATTTTGATACTGTTGATCCGAATTTCAATAACACAACCTTCTCAAGTTTGTTTCACACTTTTGGCTAAGTATGATTAAAGTGGCTTTGTGTTTAATTTGTATCACATGTTTTACATCAATATTTGCTGAAAGCACTTCAAATCAATGCAATAACAACTTGCTAAAATAAATCACTTACAATATATTAGTTATATGTGGATTGTTGTTTTAATTTGCTGAGTGTCAAAAATCTAACTCAGTAAATTCTTCGTGGCGCAGAAAATGGCTGAAACCCATTATAGATCTCTGCAGTTGTGATGCTTCCTTGAGAAATCTAAGAAATGTTCGATAACGTTCATGGTTTATTTATATCCGAAGTTTATGATGCAAGGCAAAGTTAACTCAATCAAATAGGCCTGGAACAAATAATAGACAGCATGTTGCTCTATTGACAACATTTGTTTTCCTGTGGGAGTTGGTAATCATTAACAATTTGCTGGATAGTTTAACTAAGGAAGTACTGACTTATGCTTAATCGATTCAACAACAGAATTATTATTTTCTTAATAATGTCCGGAAATAAGTTAGGCTAAGTTCTTACAAATAATTATCTTGTAAAGAATGTACAGGGCACAAAAATGAAAAAGATGTCAGTTTTCTCCTACACTTAGCAGCCTGAATGAATGAGATGACAGCAGTGTTCAAATCCAGTACTGTGTACGGCAAAAATGTAGTTGGATTATTAAAGAACAAGAAAGAAAGCAAAACAAAATGCATCAGAAAACAAGGAAAATTAATATTTTGTGTATGGAAGGTTTTGTTGAAGAATTAAGCATGTTCCACTATGTCCAACAAACTTATCAAAGGAAAGACGTCATAATTTTATATGTTGATGTTAGTGTGGGCTTATAAATACTGGGCAGGAGTTACGTTATACAATTTCCAATTTTAGTCTTTCCCTCAATCATTATGCAAGACGAGGTTAAAATCCCTCAATCTTCCATTAAGATCTACAACGTCTTAAGCAAAAATGATTTAATGCTCATCTTCCCTGAACAAAAATATATGTTGATATATTTTAGAAATTGAATAATGGTTGAATTGCTAAATAGGTAACCTTACCATTGTGATACTCCTTGCATAGTTTGCCTCTTTTTAAATTAAAACTCATTGATGGACATTACTTTATCCCAAAGTCATGAAACCAAAATACGGAATCTGCCCCATTTTAGACAGGCCTAATTAATAAAAGTCTGAACCGTGAAAAAAATCAGGAAAATTTTCAAATCTATTAACATTATTTACATCTGAATGACACACCAGTGCCCGTTTGTTGTACAAGACCTTAAATATACAGTCAAATATTGCATCTTACTTCTCCAGGTCACCAAAGCACAGTCAGAGCCTCAGAAAATCACAGGTCTGGCTGAATATATGCAATTCGTTTGTGTCATCTTATTATCCTGTATAGTAAAGGATACTGCTCTTTCTGTCAATAGAAACTGATGCGACTCACTCTGTCATATTTCCAGTTTACAGCACTGAAAATTGTAGTGAACGTAACAAAACAATAATAATTTTTAAGCTCACCAAAGCCGAACAACAATTCTAGAATCTTGTACAATTCACCATATTGGGTTGGATTAAATGCCTTAAGAAAACAATTAACTACAATGACCAAGTTTATTTGAGGACATTGAACTAAGTATAATATGTTGAATTGAATTGAATTGAATTTATTGTCATGTGTACCGAGCTACAGTGAAAAGCTTTGCCTTGCGAACAATACAAGCAGATCACAGAGTTAAATAGCATAGATAAGTAAATAATAGGTAAGCAACAGCAAAAACCAAAACACAGATTCAGGCGAATGTGAAGAGTTTGTGAGTCCATTCAGTATTCTAACAACAGTAGGGTCGAAACTGTTTCAAAACCAGCTGGTGCGTGTGTTCAGGCTTCTGTACCTTCTCCCCAATGATAAAGGTTGTAGAAAAACATTGCCAGGGTGGGATGGATCTTTGAGAATGCTGGCGACCTTTCCTTGACAGTGTGCCTGGGAGATGGATTCTATAGATGGGAGGTTGGCCTTTGTAATTGTCGGGGCCGAGTTCACCACTCTCTGTAGCCGCCTCTAATCTTGAATGGTACAGTTGCCATACCAGGTAGTGATACATCCAGACCAAATGCTCTCGATGGCGCACCCATAAAAGTTGGCAAGGTATTTGTCATCATGCCAAATTTTCTCAGCTGCCTGAGGAAGAAGAGATGTTGTTGGGCCTTTGTAACCAGTGCGTCCACATGAAGGATCCAAGAAAACTTGTTGTGGATGACCACTCCCAGAAGTTTGACACTCTCCACTCGTTCCACTTCTGTGCTGTTAATGTGTGTGTGGGGGGGGCATGGGTAGGGGAGCCAGAAGTCAATAAGGAGTTCCTTGGTTTTGTTGGCATTGAGAGCTAGGTTGTTCTCAGAGCACCATTCTTCCAGGTCTTCCACCTCCCATCTGTAGTCTGTTACATTGCCATCTGAGATTTGACCGACTATGCTGGTGTCATCAGCAAACTTGTAAATGGCATTAGTCTGGTATATGGCGATACAGTCATGGGTATAGAGTGAGTACAGTAGGGAATGAGTATGCACCCTGGAGGGCTTTAGTGTTGAGTGTTATTGAGGATGAAAATTGTCCCTAGTCTTCACTGATTGTGGCCTGTGGGTGAGGAAACTGAGGATCCAGTTGCAGAGAGTGGGTCTGAGTCTGAGATCACTAAGTTTAGTAATCAGTCTGAGGGAATAATAGTGTTGAAGGCTGAACTGTCGTCAATGATTAGAATTCTTACATAGCTATTCTTGGTGTCAAGATGTTCTTGGCAGAAGTGAAGGGCAAGTGATATGGCATCGGACTTGGATCTGTTGGTCCGATAGGCAAATTGGAGTGGGTCAAGAGTAGTGGGGTGGCTGGAGTTGATTAATGCCATGACCAGCCTTTCAAAGCACTTCATGACCACCAAAGTTAGGGCCAGTGGGCAGTAGTCATTGAGACATGTACCCCCTATTATTAAGCTATAATTTGGAGATGTAGGTGTCGGACTTGGATGTACAAAGTTAAAAAACCCACAACACCAGGATATAGTCCAACAGGTTTATTTGGAAGTACTAGCAACCACTTGATGAAGGAGCAACGCTTTGAAAGTAAGTGCTTCCAAATAAACCTGTTGGACTGTCACCCGTTATTGTGTGGTTTTTGTTTTAAACTTTGTTTAACTAATAATTCGTCCATAATATTTACTTTGTAAGCAAACCATTCTTTTTATAGCACAGAAACATTCATAGCATCATGGTTTCCACAAGACATAAGACCATAACACATTGAAGCAGAATTTAGGCCATTCAGCCCATCAAGTCTGCTCTGCTATTCAATAACGGCTGATAGGTTTCTCCCACTTTCTCCCCATAACCTTTGATCTCCTTGATACTCAAGAAACTATCCATCTCAGTCTTAAATATACTCAATGACCTGGCGTCCTCGGCCTTCTATGGCAATGAGTTCCATAGGTTCACCACCCTCTGGCTGAAGACGTTTCTCCTCATCTCCGTTGTAAAAGTCTTCCCTTTGCTCTCAGGCTGTGCCCATGGATCCTCATCTCTCCTTCCAAGGAAACATCCTCCCAACATCCACACGGTCCAGGCCTTTCAGTATTCTAGGAAAAACTGAGGACTACAGGTGCTGGAGATCAAAGTTAAGAGTGTATTGCTCGAAAAGCACAGAAGGGCAGGCAGCATCCGAGCAGCAGGAGAATCGATGTTTCAGGCATAAGCCCTTCATCAGGAATGAGAACTGTGGGTCGGGGCTGAGAGATAAATGGGAGGGGGTGGGATTGGGGGGAAGGAAGAAAGCGATAGGTGGATGAAGGTGAGGGAGAAAGTGATAGGTCAGAGGGGGAAATGATGGACAGGTCCAGAGGCCGGTGCTGAGTTGAATGTTTGGGACTGGGATAATGTGGACGGAGGGAAAAGCTGTTGAAATCCACATTTATCCCATGTGGTTGCAGGGTCTCAAGGTGGAATATGAGGAATTCCTACTCCAGGCGTTGGGTGGTCACGGTTTGGTAGTGGATGTGGCCCTAGACCCACATGTCATTGACAGAGTGGGAGGGGGAGTTGAAGTGTTCAGCCACGGGGCGGTTGGGTTGGTGGGTACAGGTATCCCAGAGATGTTCTCTGAAATGATCCACAATAAGGTGTCTTGTCTCCCCGTTGTACAGGAGACCACATTGGGTGCAACGGATGCAGTAGATAACATTGGTAGAGGTACAGGTAAATTTCTGACAGATGTGGAAGGATCCCTTGGGGCCTTGGATGGAGGTGAGGGGAGTGGTCTGGGTACAGGCTTTGCACTTCCTGTGGTGGCAGGGAAAGGTGCCAGGAGTGGGGTGTGGGCTGGTGGGGAGTGTGGACCTGACGAGGGAGTCACAGAGGGAATGGTCATTCTGGAACGCTGATAGGGGTAGGGAGGGAAATATATCTTTGGTGTTGGGGTCCATTTGGAGGTGGTGGAAGTGGAGGAGCATGATGTGATGTATGTGGAGGTTAGTGGGGTGGAAGTTGAGGACAGGGAGTTCTATCCTTGTTGCACTGGGAGGGGTGGGGTTCAAGGGTCGTGGTCCATGAAGTGGAGGCAATGCGCTGGAGGGCATCGTCAATCATGTGGGAAGGGAAGTTGCAATCGTGGAAGAAGGAGGACATCTGGGACTTTCTGAGGTGGAATAGGTCATCCTGGGAACATTCAGTATTGTGTATGTTTCAATTAGATATCCCCTCATCCTTCTGAACTCTATCGAGTATAGACCCAGAGTCCTCAAACATTCCTCATGTGTTAAGCTTTTCATTCCTGGGACCATTCCCCTGAATCACTCTGAACATGCTCCAGGGCCAATACATCTTTCCTGAGATGGAACCCAAAACTGCACACAATACTGCAAACAGATGTGGTCTGACCAGAGCCTTATAGAGCATCAGAAATACATCCCTGCTTTTATTTTCAAGTTGTCTCAAAATAAATGCCATCAATGCATTTGCCTTCCTAACTACTGACTCAACCTGCAAGTTTACCTTGAGAGAATCTTGGACTAGAACTCCCAAGTCTCTTTGAACTTCAGACTTTTGAATTATCTCTCCATTTAGAAAATAGTCAATTCCTCTATTCTTCCTACCAAAGTACATGACCTCACACTTTCCCACGTTGTATTCCATCTCCACTTCTTTGCCCACTCTCCTAACCTGTCCAAATCCTTCTGTAGCCTCCCTGCCTCCTCAGTGCTACCTGTTCCTCTACCTATCTTTGTATCATCTGCAAACCTAGCCAGAATGCCCTCAGTTCCTTCATCTAGATCGTTAATGTTTGACTTCTTTCATCTAGATTGTTAATGTATAAATGTTGCATTAGCCAATTGGTCTGGAAATTATTCACGTGATTCGAATTCTGTGATGCTCCAATGCAAATAATCTCAGTAAATAGTTTCAAAATGAAAAGCTGATATAGTCATGCCAGGAAGCCATCTATTATTGTATGACGCAACTTTTTTTTAGATTTACGGCGTGAATATGTCTTCACGCTTCTTGACATTATTTCTATAACCTTTGACAATGGCCCATGTTTGTCTTTTTAAATGGATCTGTAGGAGAGAAACTTTTTTCAGATTTCCTTGCACCTGCTAAAGGAAATTGTGAAATTATTCGAGTTTCTTTGTATTTTGTTCAGGGCTGTTTTGTTTCTGTAGCATCCAGGCAATCTGAGCATGTTTGTAATGAAGCTTATTTCCTTACATCTGGCACAACTGACCAGCTGCCTAACGTAAGACATAACAAGATTTCAGACCCAGCTGTGATCTCATGAGAAATTCAAAGGCGTGGCACTCAATTTTTCTGACTGTGATCCAAAAAAAAACTCCCTTCCAGGGATGTTTTAGAAATTTGGGGTTTTTTTTCAGTGTCAGAGATTGGGTCACTATTAAAGAAGAAAGGAGAAAATTGGAAATCAACATCAGAGTGGAGAACAGCAAAGGTGCCAGTGAGCATATTTGGAAAACGTGGAGAAGTAGAGTCTCTGCAAGATCTGTTTGCTAAATTGGGAGCAAGACACAAACCGGGAGGTCCACACTTACAACATCATTTCAGATGCAATAAAAAAAATTCACAGAACTATTTTCATATTCATTTCAAAGCATCACTGAAATGGCTCACAGTCGTCCCCTCATAGAGATATGAGGTCCAGTGTAAAACCTCTGATTTACTGCATGAGGAAAGCCTGTAATGAGTACTTAGAAGTTAAAGAAAACCTTTCACAAAATTCTGTGCAAAAGCATGTTACTTACTTTTGAAAACTGCACTAAACTTATTTGGAAGGAACAAATACATAGGCGATTGAATCTTACTATATTTTGGTGATGTGATATTTTTGTTGGGTTTCATGGAGGGTTCCTCTCCATAAGGCCGTGTGAGTTTTCTCACACTATTGTCATAAACCTGTCTCATTAATTACTTACTGCCTCCCTACAGCACTCCACACATCTGAATCTTATCTGTATCTCCCACTGACAGGAATCAGAAGAACTTGTCATTGGCTGAATGTCGCACAATAGACCAACTTCTTTGCAGCTAATACCATTTTCAGCTGTCCGTTATGCACCTGGACAAGTGCTTGCATTCTGTGGCTGCCCTACACACAATTTGGTGGATATGATGGCAGACAAAGGGAAACCGGTGCCATTCTTTATCGAAAGGGACCTTTACAACCTGGTGCCTAGAGTGGTGCAAAGGAGGGATGTTCCCTTTTGCCAGGACTGTCAGATGAGACCACACCCTGCCAGCCTGAGGTTGTCACCCAGATCATTGATGTCTCCACAGATTGGAAAATGTCCAGCAGGGCAGATAGAAGGTCAATGCCCATCTCCCCTCTGCCAACTTAAGTGCCACCATATTTTCTCTGCCACCTCACATTCGCTCTATACCCACCTCCCACCAAAGTTCACTCTCACCATCACGTGACAACTTTCCTCACTTGTTCTAACCCTAGCCAACACCCTCAGACCACTAATCGTGCTTGGCCTTTGCACTGTCCACTGACTTACTCAGAACACCACCACTTTCCCCCACCTACACCAACACTAACAAATGTGCCATCCAATGTCATCTCTCTCAATCCTTCCCGTTCTCTCTCATTACAGGAGGAAAAGGGCCTTCTATAGAACCAAAAGGATGAAGACAGCTTCCCATCACTTGCCCCCTTACCCTTGGTCCTCACTGGCAAGGATAGGGATAGGTTCTGCAGAGACATGCATGTCTCAGTAACTAATTAAAAAGTCATTCTTCATTGTCATGCAACTCTCAGATTAACCCCACAGTCAATGTACTTCTTGCAGCATGTCCACATTGGTTGTGGTCAAAAGTATTGCCTATAAGGTGCCTCCATCACCTCTGAGGAAGGGAGCATGATATCTCAGAGAAAGTACTAACAAGGCTGGCCCCACCAACTCAGATACAAACACATTGATGGGTATTTTATCTCAATCAGAGTGGGGAACACCTGCTGGAAAGTACTTCACCTCCATAGCTGGTCAGGAAGAAAAGTCACTGGCATTTGAAGGGCAGATGAAGGCAGCACCTGCTCAGCTCCCAACATACAGCAGTGGCAAATCAGGGACTTTATGCAAATGCACAGATAGATGCAGGAGCAATAGGCAGGTATGTTGGACGGCAGTGGCTATGAATTGGTGTCTGCCACAGCTCTCAGTCCATTGGATATCTGCACAGACCTGGCCTCATTGTTCAAACCATTGGTATTAACAGAAAGGCAATAAGGACAAGGGATCTTGACCTCAGTCTAGCTGCCTTTTGTTCACAAGGAGAAAGGGTGGTGCCAGAAAGCAGCCAGCAGAGACAGAACCACATTCAGATCCACACCTCCCACCCCCCAACCCCCCAGGCCATCCCCTAATAAGTTTTCTCTGAGGCCCCTGTAGAGATGGCCAGGCCTTTCATCTCCACCCTGCCTGCTACTTGCTGCCCTGTGTGAGGCCAGGCCAAGGAGAGTGCTCATGCCTCTGGCACAGACACCCTCAATACGTCTAGGCCCTCCAGCCATGAATGTCCCCAGTGTCAGCTGATCAAAGCTCCAAGCCCAGGGGGTTTCACTGTGGAGCAGGCTGCCTGCAGCACAGCACTGAGACATATTGGGGGGAACAGAAGGGACAAGACCTTCTGGAAGTATGTTGATGGCACCGGTGACACTCAATTGTAAAGAAGTTCTATTTATAAATATACATGTTTAATTCTGATTATCCTCTCTTTTTATGCGAGTGGCTGTGGAGTTGCAAGTTTAATCTTTGAAAGTACTGAGGTCACCAATCCTCATCCCTGGACTATGCATCAAGAAGTGAGGTCAACGGCTGCTGCAATGTGAGCAGGCAATGGGTAAATCACTGATGCCTGCAACTTTAGTAACATGGCTCCACCTTTCCAGGGGCATTGCCGTTGCATTAGTGGTTTTCAATCATTAGCCGACATGAAATGATGAGGATCACTCAGCTCAAGGAGTTACTGCACACAGTTGGCCAATCCCTAAAGGTTATAAGTAATGCTGAGCTTGCTCATGTCTTGCCCCTTCACTGTATGGGTGTGTGTCTAGTGAGGTCGCCCTTTTTTGGGGCCTGACATGGCTATAGGTTGCAGGCTTCTCACTTCCAACTGGTAGCACTTACACCACCCACTGCTGTTGTGGTCACAGGCATTTTCATTTCCATTGTGCATTTGTGATTTATTACAAGCAGATAGAAGGCAACAGCAGCCACTCCTGAGACCATGAGTTCCAGGCCTTGCTTTCATATGCACCCCAAACATCAACATTTCCTTGTTGGTATCCCTGGCCATCAATCCTACAGGTACCCTACCTCCTCAAGAACTCCCCCAACTCATGTGTCTGAGTCTGCAACTGGCTACCTTTGCCCAACCAACCTTTGGCAAATGAAGTGAAGATGTCACACCTTGTAGCTCATTGACTTTCCCAGGAAGGCAGGGTGCTGTTCACTGTTGATGACCTCCCATCTCACGTAACACCTTATTCTCCTCTGCTCCATCATCTGCTGCCTCATATATTGATTTGCCACCCATTTCACTATGGTAATTCCCTCAACATTCCTCCTCCACTTCATTTCATTTCATTAAGTACCCCAGCTTCTCTCCCACAGCACCAGACCCTGATAATCCCTTCCCTCTTGTTGTTAAGTGGACAGACCATTCAAGTTGTCTGTGACCCTTCAGTACTTTGGCCAGACAATCCTGAACAATATATGCTCAGAACCCTGACTGATTTCTGTACAGCACCATGACCAGTGCTCCCAGCATTCCCTGTGTTGCCTGCATTGGACTAAGAAGACTGACTGTGACTCACTCCCTGGACTGTTAAAGCCCCAACTGGATGCTTGGCCCCATCCCTGCACTGAACTGGAGGTGGTCCTTGATGTATTGCTCTGGAACCTCGTGACCAATGAATGGCTCCCTGGACAAAAGTGAGGACTCTTCCCTCAGACTTTGAGACTCGTTCAACTGTTTGCAGCACATGCACTGTGTTTGGGACATAAGATGCTGAAAAATAGTGCAGGAGCAGATTGACATAACAAAACGCCATACAGGAATATGTCCACCGTGTTGACTGCTTTCTACAATAACCATCACAAGATGTCTGAATTTGTGTCAGTGCTAAACAGAAAGGTAATACTCTTCTAAAGAAAAGTCATCCTGTACTCAAAATGTTAACTCAGTCCACAGATGCTGGTGAACTTGCTGAGTTTCTCCAACATTCTTCAGATTTTCCAGTACGTGCAGGGTTTTGCTTTAATTTTGCAGGGTTTTGCTTTTGTTTGTATCCCTCACATTTGGACGCTTCATATGTTTTACATGTACGTTTGCACAGTTACAAATATCTTTAACCTTTCCTCTGTATATGTTTAACTTATGCAATTGACCTTTGAAAGACACTCACGAACAGACCCAGGAGCTCAACCAAAAAAAGGACTAACTTCACACACAGCAGGTTTGGGGGCTGCCATTTTTAATTTCAATTACGCATTTTCAATTTGGATGAAGATGGAAGCCAACACAATGTTGCCTTTCACAAAGTGACTCAGAGTCAACCTGGTAATCTCACTAAAACATCATGTTTCTTTTCTCCTTGCATTCCCTGATAAGCCCATCAGTCCTGAGCTTCCATGTTCCCACCCAACTCTTTAATATATAACCTTCATCTCTCAACATCACCTCCTGAGCCTAGAGCCCACATCTTAGCCGCACCAATCTATGTGCTGCAATGTCAACTCTCCCTCCACTCCCACCGTCATGGCCAGGGTAACGGTGGTGACAATCAATGACTCCCCACCTTCCACAGTAACCCATGTCTTCAAATGTGCAATGTCTCCCATTTTTATATGTTATGGTGCTCTCTGTCACAATTATGGTCCCCTCTGGGGCCCAGCATGCTGCCTCCAATCCTTAAAAGTGGCTTCCTCATGAATTATTTAGAGTCAAAATGTTAGCTTGCTCTGTCTCCATGGATGCTGTCTGAACCGCTGTGATCTCCAGCATTTGTGGTATTCAGTGCAGATTCCAAAATCTGCAGAAACTTGCTTCAACCCTACCACAGTGCTGGCCATTGATAACATCCCCTTAACTTCCTTGAATTGAGCCCCCCAGGACTGAACATGTTACATGTCCCTGACTGACTCGGAATGACCGCCCTAGCTGCTGAGTGATCAGACTCCTGACTAATTTCTGTGCAGCTCTCCAACTGACCAGCTGCTAATTCCAGCACTAGTGGCTGTGGACCTGCAGGACTGATTGGGGCCCAATCCCCAACCTGAAATGATAGGGAATCACTGACCCTTATCATCCCTAGCACCCAACCAACCGTTGCCAACTTCTGAACTGAGAGCAAACACTGGCCTTGATTAAATGGTTGACAATAGTCCCCTTGTACTTGGGCTGCTCTCTTTAGATATTTAAATGTTGCCATTTGGAAGAAACACATGCAATGTGCTTACTGCATTAGCTGCTGCAGGTTTGACATTGACATCGCATAGTGCTACATTGCAGCATGTTGACCCCTTTGACTAATCACTGTTGACAACTATAACAAGCTGTTTGGCTTTTTGCCTGCGCTAAAAGGTGAAATAAGACAGAAATACGGTTAGCTTGTAAGGTTTAAATGAGGCAGCAAAACACAGAAGAGAAGCCAAAGCAAAAATGCATAGACCATTCAAGTAGGTGAGAAGTGAAGAGTTTCAGATGCACCTTGCTCTGATGAATAAGATGGTCTCCGTGATGCATGGGATGATAATGAAAGGTGTCAGTAGCTCCAAAGTGCACCATTAAGATGGGTGACTGTATGCTAAGTGAGTAGAAGATGGTCTGTTATGATGAAGTGAGGCAGATACATTCCTAATGTCAACCTTCATGGGCAGAGGATGCAAGTGGTCACAGCTCATGGAGTGGAACCTGACATGGTGGGGACTGCTGATTAGGAAGAAGGGCTGCAGGAGCCAGCAGCTAGCTGTAGCTGCCAGGTACCTGCTCCAACTTTCCTGTCAGCAATTTCACCTTCTAGTTTCTCTCCAGTCTGTGGGAGTATAGGAAATGTCATATAAATAAGGCAAGAAAGAGTTATAATTAGATAAAACACATGAAAATAAGCATCTCACCACTCACTCATAAGATTCTCATCTCACTGTTCAAAGTTTGAGTGAAAAGTTTGATTGTTTATTTCTTGACATCGAGAAACTAATT
Organism: Chiloscyllium plagiosum; assembly: GCF_004010195.1. NCBI lineage: Eukaryota > Metazoa > Chordata > Chondrichthyes > Orectolobiformes > Hemiscylliidae > Chiloscyllium > Chiloscyllium plagiosum. The sequence continues at coordinate 29,875,759 of NC_057732.1, forward strand.
TTTCTGATCGTGCCATGTTTTCCCAATGTCTCACCATTCCCACGTCATTGAAGACTTGGGAAAATTCAGCTCAACATTTCAGGTTCATCAGAACTTGGAGCAGTTAGAAAGGATTTTGTTTTAAGCAAGTGAAAGAGGGAGGGTGCAGAAAGACCAAAAAGAGTCATAGAGATGTACAGCAAATGATAGGGTGGGAGAAAGGAGAGATTAAATGATAAAAGAGTGCAGGACAAAGGAAGTGGTAGTGGGGTAAAGAAACAAAAGATGAGTCTGGAGTTAGTGGTAATGACAGAACGATGAACTGCTGTCATAAAATCAAAAAGAAGAGAAAAATGAAAGTAACACTCTAACCTGCAAAGATAAAGGAAGCAAAATGGGACGAGAGAGTCTAAGTTTATTGAATTCGGTGTTGGACCCAGAAGGTTGATAGGTGCCTAATGGAAAGGTATTCCATTGAGCTTCATTGATACACTGTAGAAAGCCAAGGACAAAAGCTCAGCATGACCGTAAGCTGGAAAATTAAGCAACTGAAGCTCAGGATTGTATTTAGACTGAAAGTAGTTTTCCTCAAAGCAGTCACCTATTCTGCAATTGTTCTCCCCAGTGTCAACCCTACCAAAACAGTGCCAAACACAAATGTAAAGAAGGCTCAAAGCCAGATCATCATATTTAAAATTCCTTCAACCCACCTTCTTGGAATGGATGAATTGCATCCCTACCTTCCAACCAAAGTTGAAGCTGGAAATTAACGTATTGTCTGTGTGTTTGGGTAAGGAACCGAGCTGTTCAGACTGTCTAACACCCCCATTTATGTTAGTTTTTTACTCGACTGAACCTCAGTTCTCCTTCACCTACCATTAAAATTTTACTTAAAGTAATAGACTGATTTACCTTTTCTCATTTCCCGAACTGCCTTGGTTGGCTTGCATGGTTCTATGCTGTAACATTGTATTCATAGCACAAAAAAGGTTCATGCCAATATTTATACTCCTCATAAACCTTACACCATACTTTATCTCACCCTGACATTGTTTATGTCTCCCTCATTTACTTATCGAACTTCCTCTTAAACATATATGTTTTCACTTCAACTATTCCACATGATATCAAGTTTCATATCTAACTATTATCTCTCAAACATATTCTTTCTAGGATGAAAGTTTGTTAGCCTTGCCTCCTATGGGTGGCATGTGGCTCAGTGGTTAGCACTGCTGCCTCACAGCACCAAGGACCTGGGTTTGATTCCTGCCTCAGGCAATTGTCTGTGTGGAGTTTGTACCTTCTCCCTGCGTCTGCGTGGGTTTCCTTCAGGTGCTCTGGTTTTCCCCTGCAGGCCAGGTGAATTGGCCATAATGCACAAGGAAATGCAGGTTAGGGCATTAGGCAAATGGGTCTGGGCGGGTTAGTTTTCAGACGGTTGGTGTGGACTTGTTGGGCTGAAGGGCCTGTTTCCACACTGCCGGAATTCCAATTCTAAAAATACCAGATATCTTCACATTAGGAATCAAACCTTTGGCTAAATGCTGCAGTAATTGTAGTCCTTGCAATTTTTTTCTTTTTTTATAAAAGGATTTGAGATCATTGGCAAGAGCAGGTTTTATTGTCTATCCCTAATTGCCCCAGAATTGAATGGCTTCCTTGGCCATTTCAGAGCGCAGTTAAGGGTCTGTTGTTTGTGAATGTCTCCCTTGTCTCTTGGTGTCACAGGTGAGGTGCTGAAAGACTGAAGGTTGGCTAACATGGTGTCACTATTTAAGAAAGGTGGTAAGGACAAGCCAGGGAACTACAGACTAGTGAGCCTGACGTCAATGGTGGGCAAGTAGTTGGAGGGAATCCTGAGGGACAGGATGTATATGTATTTGAAAAGGCAAGGACTGATGAGGGATAGTCAACATGGCTTTGTGCATGGGAAATCATGTCTCACAAACTTGATTGAGTTTTTTGAAGAAGAAACAAAGAGGGTTGATGAGGGCAGAGTGGTAAACGTGATATATATGGACTTCAGTAAGGCGTTTGACAAGGTTCCCCATGGGAGACTGGTTAGCAAGGTTTGATCTCATGGAATCCAGGGAGAACAGGCTATTTGGATACAGAACTGTATCCAAGATAGAGGGTGGTGGAGGAGGGTTGTTTTTCAGATTGGAGGCCTGTGACCAGTGGGGTGCCTCAAGGATCGGTGCTGGGTCCACTACTTTTTGTCATTTATATAAGTGATTTGGATGTGAGTGTAATGGATACAGTTAGTAAGTTTGCAGATGCCACAAACATTGGAGGTGTAGTGGACAGTGAAGGTTACCTCAGATTACAATAGGTTTTGATCAGATGGGTTAATGGGCTAAGGAGTGGCAGATGGAGTTTAATTTAGAGAAATGTGAGGTGCTGCATTTTGGGAAAGGAAAACTTAACAGTACATATACACTTAATGGTAAGGTCCTAAGGAGTGTTGCTGAACAAAGAGACCTTGAAGTGCAGGTTCATAGCTCCTTGAAAGTAGAGTCACAGATAGATAGGATAGTGAAGGTGTTTGGAAACTTTCCTTTATTGGTCAGAGTATTGAGCACAGGAGTTGGGAGGTTACGTTGCAGCTGTATAGGACATTGGTTAGGCCATTTTTGGAATATTGCGTACAATTCTGGTCTCCTTCCTATCGGAAGGATATTGTGAAACTTGAAAGGATTCAGAAAAGATTTACAAGGCTGTTGCCAGGGTTGGAGGATTCGAGCTATAGGGAGAGTTGAAAAGGCTAGAGCTGTTTTCCCTGGAGTGTCAGAGGCTGAGGAGTGACCTTATAGAGATTTATAAAATCATAAGGTGCATGGATAGGTAAATAGACAAGGTCTTTTCCTTGGGGGAGTCCAGAACTAGAGCTCATAGATTTAGGGTGAGAGAGGAAAGATATAAAAGACACCTAAGGGGCAATGCAGAGGGTGGTATTTGTGTAGAATAGGCTGCCAGCGGAAGTGGTGGAGACTGATACAATTGCAAGATTTAAGAGGCATTTGGATGGGTATATGAATAGGAAGCGTTTGGAGGGATATAGGCTGGGTGCTGACAGGTGGTACTAGATTGGGTTAGGATATCTGGTCAGCATGGACGAGTTGGACTGAAGGGTCTGTTCTGTTCTGTACATATCTATGACTCTGTGACTCTATAACTCAACACACTGACACGCACCATGAACCCTCGTACAACTGCTTATGTGGAGTTTGCAAGTTCTCCCTGTGTCTCTGTAGGTTTCCTCCGGGTGCGTCGGTTTCCTCCCACAGTCCAAAGATGTGTAAGTTAGGTGATTGGCCCTGCTAAATTACCCATAGTAGCCAGGGGCATGAAGGCCAAGTGGGTTAGATATAATAAATATTGGATTACAGGCAATAGGGTGGGTCTGGATGGGATGCTGTTCAGAGGCCCAGTGCAGACCTGATAGGCCAAATGGCCTCTACCTGCATTGTAGGGATTCTATGGGTGTATTCTATCAGTACCCAGGTGCAGCCTGGCCAAAGCACTTGCTGTTTTTCACCAGTTCATCTGACGTATTCTATTATTTAGGCTTTACATTTGAATATTGTATTGGTTTTGATGATGATTGCATTGCATTGATTGCATACATAGGACATCAAATCTATTGGGACTCCTAGGTTTCTTTCAATTTTATTCTTAGTGGCTTCATTGCCATTCATAAAAGATGTGTGATTTGCATTTTCTCTTTTCATGCGCAGCACTTTATATGCACCTGCATTGAATTTCATTTACATCTTTCCTGTCTACATGCATCATTTATGAGCCCATTCTTTGATTTCTAAGGTGACTCCTTCAATTCCACTAGTGTACTATCAGATGCAACTTTTTTCAATTTGTATTCAGCTTCTGAATTTGCATCATTGATGTAAATTTGAAATAACAGTAGGTCTAACACTGTGCCTTCAGGAATTGAATGAAATACCTCCTCATTCCCCCCTCAAATTCTGATAAATCTCTTTTAACAAGAGCCCCCATTTTCTACCTTAATATCTTATCCATTATCCTGACTTAATCCTGAATCCCACAGTTCTGAACATGAGTAAGTCTTTCTAACAGAACTTTGTCAAAGGTCTCTTACAAGTGTAGCAATGTCACATTGGAGAGTTTTCCGATTGAGTCATCTGTTCCTTGAAGGTTAATTCAGCATCTTCCTACTGAACCTCTGTTGATTTGTTTCCTAGATTTTTGCATAACATGTACTCACAGCAGTCAATTCCATTTCCTTCTTGCAGTTGGAATAAAATTAATGGATCAATATGAACCTACGCCTGAGTTCATGATGTTTTAAACATATTTGGAAAAGAATTGCACTTAAATGGGGGGTTTTAAAGCAAAATAAAAACGAAAAGAAATGCGGGTGCTGGAAATCAGAAATGAAAACAGTATTTGCTGAAACATTCAGCAGGTCTAGCAGCATCTGAGGTTTTAAAGCAAAACTGATTCTCAGAAGTTTAAGAAGCAACGTGATGCAATAACCAAGTTTGACACGTTAGATGTTAGGCATTTCTATGTCTGCGGAGTTATTTGCTTGGAGTACATTGAACTGAATTGAATTTATTGTCACATGTACCGAGGCACAGTGAAAAAACTTTGTCTTGTGAGTAATACAGGCAGATCACAGAGTTAAGTATAGTAAATAATAGGTAAACAGCGGCAAAAACAAAAACACAGGTACAGGTGAATGTTAAGAGTTTGTGAGTACATTCAGTACTCTAACAACAGTAGGGTAGAAACTGTTGCGAAACCAACTGGTGCATCTGTACCTTGTCCCCGATAGTAGAGGTTGCAGGATGGGGTGGATCTTTGAGAATTCTGGCGGCCTTTCCTTAACAGTGGGCCTGGTAGATGGATTCTTTAGATGGGAGGTTGGCCTTTGTGATTGCCTGAGCCGAGTTCACCACTCTCTGTAACCGTCTCTGATCTTGAATGGTACCGTTGCCATACCAGGTAGTGGCCATTTGGCCAATATATCTCATTTATATTGAAGCTGTTACAATTCATCAGGATAGCACACTGGATCCCCAGATTCAGTCCCGTGATCCCCAGAGTGGTCACAAAAGGTGAAAATTTCATGAAGTCAACCCAATATAAGTTCTCCAATTTACTTGACTTTCAGATCCAGATTAATATAAAGCACGGACCAGGTTTGTGTACTGAACAAGAATTACTATTTATCACAAGCAATTGGACTTTAGGTACAGCTAAACAGTTATAAACGGCACGGGCGCGCGCACACACACACACACACACACACACACACACGATTATGGCCAGAGAAAAACTGGAAAGACAGTTCGGTAATCTTTGTTCTCAGGTTCTGTTGTGATCTTTATGACTCCTGTTGTCCAGTACATTGCTTCAGTTATATTTCTCCAGTTTCTTGCACTGCTGCTGCTGAGAAACACAAGGTGGCTGGTTCTTTATAAAAGGTCTCTGACTTATCAGTTAAAAGTCTCAGCATACAACAGGTGTTTCAGGAAAACATGAACTGGTTTTCTTCAGGTTTACACAAAGTTTTGCATGCAAACAATAGGGAAACCACTCCTGAGCTGGGGAACAACAAAACACTTCTCTCTTTCGCTCTCTTAGTAACTTGTTCCCAGCTCCAAGTGGTCCAGTTACCTTGGAATTAATCACACACTTGTTGGCAAGCAAAAAGGTCTCTATCATTGGTAACTGGTCACTAAACAATTTCTTGTTGCCAGCAAAAGCATGTCTCTTGGCACCAAACTGTTTGCAATATGAACCCACAATTACTTGTTGTTCAAAACGTTGTTTACAAAGAAGAACAAAGAAAATTTACAGCCCTGGAACAGGCCCTTTGGCCCTCCAAGTCAGAGCCAATCTAATTCCACTGTCTAAGCCTATCGCCCAATTCCTAAGGGTCTGTAGCCCTCCACTGCCCACCTACTGATGCATCTGAACAGCTGCACCTTAAATGAATCTACCGTGCCTGCCTCTACCAACTCTGCTGGTAACGCGTTCTAGGCACCTATCACCCTCTGTGTAAAGTACTTTATGCGTGTATCCCCCTTAAACTTTTCTCCTCTCACCTTGAAAGCATGATCTCTCATTATTGAAACCCTCAACCTGGGAAAAAGCTTATCTCTATCTACCCTGTCTATACCCTTCATGATTTTTTAGACTTCAATCAGGTCCCCCCTTAATCTCCTTTTTTCTAATGAAAACAATCCCAACCTACCCAACCTCTCTTCATAGCTAGCACATTCCCTCCCAGGCAACATCCTCATAAACATTTTCTGCACCCTCTCCAAAGCATCCAAATCCTTTTGGTATTTTGGCAACCAGAACTGTACACAGTATTCAAAATGCGGCCAAACCAAAGTCTTGTACAATTTTAACATGATCTGCCAACTCTTATACTCAATATCTCGCCTGATGAAGGCAAGCACACCTTATGCCTTCTTGACCACTCTATCCACCTGTGCAGCCACCTTCAGGGAACAATGGACCTGAACTCCCAGATCTCTCTACTCATCAACTTTTTCCTGAGGCTCTTCCATTTGCAGTATAGTTCGCTCTAGAATTAGACTTGCCAAAATGCATCACCTCGCATTTGCCTGGATTGAACTCCATCTGCCACTTCTCCGCCCAACTCTCCAGTCTATCTATATTCCCTTGTATTCTTTCTGCTACTCCATCAATCTTCATGTCACCTGCAAACCTACTGATTAGACCAACAATGCCCTCTTCCAGATCATTCATGTATATCGCAAACAGCAGTGGCCCCAGCTCTGATTCCTGCACTGGTCACCTTTCTCCATTTTGAGAAACTCCCTTCAACTACTACTTTCTGTCTCCTGATGCTCAACCAGTTCTTTATCCACCTAGCTAGAACACCCTGCACACCATGTGACTTCACTTTTCCATTAGTTTACCATGGGGAGCCTTATCAAATGCCTTACTAAAGTCCATGTATAGGACATCTACAGCCCTTCCTTCATCTATCAACTTGGTCACTTCCTCAAAGAACTCTATTAAGTTGGTAAGGCACAAAACCATGTTGCCTATCACTGATAAGCCCATTCTTTTCCAAATATAAATAAATGTTATCTCTCAGTACCTTCTCCACTAACTTTCTACTGACGTCAAATCTATCCTTACCTGGAATATCCCAACTACCCTTCTTGTATAGGGGGACAACATTAACAACCCTCCAGTCCTCCGGCTCTTCACCTGTGTTTAACGATGCTACAAAGATATCTGTCAGCGCCCCAGCTATTTCCTCTCTCGCCTTCCTCAGCAACCTGGGATAGATCCCATCCAGTCCTGGGGATTTGTCCGCCTTAATATCCTTTAGCCTCCCCAACACATCTTCCCTCCTCATGTCAACATGATCCAGAGTAAACAAACATCTATCTCTAATCTCAACATTCATCATGTCCCTCTCCTCAGTGAACACTGATGCAAAGAAATCATTGAGAATCTCCCCTATTTTCTCAGGTTCGACACACAACTTTCCTTCCTTATCCTTTAGTGGACCAACCCTTTCTCTAGTTACCCTCTTGCTTCTTATGTATGAATAAGAGGCCTTGGGATTCTCCTTAATTCTGCTCACTAAAATTATTACAGGATCCTTGCAATAGGTATCAAGTTATTTAATGCAGCCATTCAAACATTGGTTTTAAAACAGCTCTCTCCATTGTCAAACCCCAGTTAAAGGCACAGTCCTTACACAGTCACTAATGTTATTTAGATGATTTCAGTTTAGTGAGGGTATTTTGTTCATGTCTTCCCTTGCACATGCACACACTTAGACAAATTCTGTTTTGATTGTGTGAGGAATTTGTTTTAAGTGTCTGTCAATGCTATTAAGATTTGTGATTTGTTGAAATAACAAAATTCATCCACATTGTGTAGAGCGTGATTGTAATTTGGGTCATAAACATAGCAAGGTGTATGATGGAGGCAAAAATATGCATATGAAAGGGACTGTGCTAGGTTTGATTTGTTGGAGTCAATTAGATAAAAACATTGATCTTTTCAATTTTTGTTAAATTGAAGAATGTTTCACTGAGGGAAATTCACAATATTAAATCATGTTTATGTAACTGTTTCATTATTTTTACATGCAACTTTACATCAGAATAACAATTCAGCTGCAGTGAAATAGATGAAACTAGAGAAATATTTGTATGTTGTTCTTGAGCTATATAATTTATGCTGGAATTCTATATGAACAACAAGAATTGATTAATTATTGATCATCTGGAATTTCCAACGCATCACAAAGGAAAATCCCTTTTCTGAGCTCTGCATGTTACAAAATATTACTCGCTTTGCCTATTTTACAATAACACTGTACATTTGTAATCAACAAGAACCTAGCAACCAAGTTCAACTCAGCTCATTGAGCCATTCACTCAAGATCATGACTGATTTGGAGCAAACTCCAATTATACACTTTTGTTTCATATCCTTTAATATCTTTACGCAACAAACATCTATCAATCTTAGTTTTGCAAATTTCAATTTACCTAACCTTAGCTGCTTTTTTTGTGGAGAAAGTTGCAGATTTCTATTGTCATTTGATGAACAATTGTTTCCCACTGTCACCCCGGTTCTAATTTTAAGTTGCTCCTCCCATCCACACACACACACACCCCCTCAAACAGGCTCCTGTCCAGGAGGAAATAGTTTATCATTTACTGTAAAATCACTTAATAATCTTAAACCATCCTTTGGTCTTCTACTTTCAATTAGTTTCTCCAACATATTTGTGAAAGGAAGTTGGTTTCAAGCCGAATGGCTTAAGTATTTTTTAAAGCGCCCATTGCTTAGAGAGGGTGGACACTGGGAATTTGTTTCCATTAAGCGGGGAGACTAGGGCCTTAGAATTAGAGGGGATCGATTTAGACCTGAAATGAGGAGACATTTCTTCAGTGGTGCGGCTGTGAAATTCTTTGCCACAAAGTGTAGTGGAGGCCAGGATGTTAAATGTCTTTAAGGCAGAGATTGATAAATTAATGATCTCACAAGGAATTAAGGGCTACGGGGAGCGTGCGGGTAAGTGGAATTGAAATGTCCATTATCCATGATTGAATGGTGGAGTGGACTCGATGGGCCGAATGGCCTTACTTCCGCTCCTATATCTTATGGTCTTATGTAGCAACAATGATATCAATGTCAACACCCAGAAACTCATTATTCCAGTCATTTTCACACTTTGGTGGCTGCATTACACTTCTTTCTACATGATGTTAAGACTGTCCCCTATTCAGTCATATATGCAAATGTATACAGTACACACAAATTTACCCTGAAGACATCCTTTATTATCCACTTCTGTCTGAACTTGGTAGAATTAAATTAATTAAATTAAATTCTTCATTATCAGTTAAGAATATAATAACAAAAATGCCGAATCAATGAATGCAGAAGGGTTGAATATTTTTGGGGTCATTTGTTTCAGTATGAGAAAGTAATGAACCAGTAACTACTTTGAGAACCATCTGGCCAGTCTTAAAATTTAAAACATATGATCTCATAGTCTTATCCTAACTCAGTTTACACCTTTACTGATATTGAATTATGGGAATGTAAATGATCAGGAGACATCAGATGACATCAGATGGTGGGATCAAAGTAAGGTTGGATAATGATTCCGTACAGCATATCTCTCACTCCTTGAGATGTGGATGATCTCTTACATCTTCTGCTTCATTGATGCGTTTGTAGGAATTTACTGGGCAGAATCTTCCCAGCTGCTGAACAACATGGGCATCGGTGAGAAAGTTCCACAAACTGAATTGTGAAAATAATAAGAAAATCTGTTTTTTGTGAGTTTGAATGTGGGATAAATTTTGACAAGAGTAACTCCCTTGCTTTACCTCAATATCATATATTGGGGTCTTTTATATCCAGCTGACAGAGCGAATGGAATTCTGATTTAATTCTTATGTGAAAGACAGAACTTCCAATGCTGCAACATTCCAGAGAGACCTGATGCAGAACTGAGGGAGTGAGACTTGAACTCACAATCTTCTCATTTACAGGTAAAAGCTATTAGGCTTCAGCTGACACTGCGATACTAAGAGTTGAATTTTCCTGACATGGCTCTCCAACACATTGTCACTCCAGGGACCTTTTACTGGTGTGAGACAGTAGGCAGGCAGACTGCATTCTGACATTACAATTTTGTTACTGCTGCTGCCTTTGCACTAAAAGGTTTCTAAATAGGAGTGATCTTGCAAATCTCCAATATTTTGCTGGCAGTGATGCAGCTCACTGGCATGAGGTCACCAGTTAAATAGGCTTCCCTGCAATATGCCAGGAGGCAATTGAAGGCAGCAGCTCGATACTATGAAGAGGAGCTGTGAATAATGAAAGATGATAAATCACTACACAGACCAATCTAACAGTGTAGTTTTCTTTCCATTCGTGTCTCGTTAATTTATCCTCCTTCCTGGAATTCTGATCTGCAAGCTGACTTGGGTACCTCATGTTGAGGTGCCTTTGTGGTCCCCAGTCTGCATTAGCAGCAATGAGCTTACCTATCACCTCCATCCCCACCCCCATTCACCTATTGTACTCTTTGTTACCTTCTCCCCAGTGCCTCCCTCCCCCCCCACCCATTTATCTCTCCACCCTGGAGGCTCCCTGATGAAGGGCTTTTGCCCGAAATGTCGATTTTCCTGCTCCTCAGATGCTGCCTGACCTGCTGTGCTTTTCCAGCACCACTCTGATCTTACCTAATACAGAGTCAAGGCTCTAGAGTCAATAGCCCTATGATTGAGCTGAAGCTTTAGTGGACCTTTTTTGGTGCTTGGGCCAGAATCCTGAAGCCTGGGACAAAATCCAACCCTAGTGTTCTTGTTCTAACACAGACAACAGTAATTTATAAACCAATATCCATCTAAGTCTACCTCTCGTCGGTGTATCATTAATCATGAATATATTGAAGAGGACTGCAGTAAAGAACTGTCCATTTATAAATAGATTAAAGATCCTTTTGTGCTACTCTACCGATTCATCTATTTCTGCCTGTATATTATCACATCAGTACAAGGAACTGACTGAATGCCAATTGTTCTCACTAGTGCTGTCTGTTCCCACATAAAATACCTCTGGGGCAAAATTTTCTTCCAGTTTCTATATAACATTGTTAGTACAATAAGAAGATCGTTTGTGTGTACCAATATTCTAAAGATATTCTCTTCCATTTACCATTTTGTTATGGGCAAGGCATTTTCCCTACTCAGTTTCCTATATTTTTAGCAGACAGCAAGCTTCCATTTGTCAAAATCTAATAGGAAAGTATTGGGAAATTAGCCAGAAACTAAATGGATGTATTTTGAGGATGTGCTGCTTGCTTAAAAGGTATTTGAAACTGCATTAAGGCAGTGGAGAAAATTGTGTCCGTCTTTTTTATACAATAAAGAATGACAACTGGTTAAAATGAAAGGAATAACTACATTCTACAGTGGCACATTCCTTGAACACAACAGTAAATACATATCTATTACGCAGCTTTTCACAGTAGTTTAAAAAAGTCTTGTTGTTAAGCAGACTATCATATTTGGGAGAAGAGCGATTGCATTTCCCACATGTTCTATTGTTTTATTTCACATAGGTCTCATCTGTGAGGAATGTTGTGAAGCTGGCTGTGATTTATTGAATTCAATGAACTTTGCAGAGTTCAAATCCCAATGTGTTTATCTTTAATCTCCACCTCACAATCCTAGAGGGTTTCATAGCCTTGTATGCCTGGATTGATGTACTTTGTTTTATTAAAATAGCTTCATCATCTTTTAAATGAAATGACAACAATCTGCGCAAAACAAAATTGTCAGCAGCATTTCTAAATTGAAATGAACTTGCTAAGCAAGGTTTGATCAAGGATGGGGATAGAAATCACAGCAAAAATATTGATGGCATTTGACATTTAGTTGAATGAAAGGGAATTTTTCAATAGTTAGATAGTAATTATTAATAATCAATAAAATTAAACAAGAACAATATTTTCTAGATCTTCAAACTTGTTAAATTTTAATACAAAAATGAAACATTAAAATAAATAGAAAAGATAGTTTATCACAAAATTAGATTCATCATAACATGCATTATTCAACAGAATTATGCTAAAATTGAGGCTTTCAAGCTAATCAAAGCACTTTGTTCTCAACTCATGCTTTAATTAGTTCTGTATCCTAATTTATCGAAGGAGTCTATTGAATTATTTTCTCTGACCTTATTAACCTCAGAAACAAAATGACCATAAACAAAGATTACATTAATTGCACTTTATGGCATAAACTTGGGTTTCATGATTATTATTTGCTTGAAAATACGATACTAGGTTTTGATGATGTGCAGCTAGCATTTTGAATAAACAGCAACATTAGGTTGAATATCACGACCAGAGGATTACTTTACAGTGATACAAATTGCACTGTAGTTTAGAATTTGAACAAGGCTTTTAGGCACTTCCTGCTGATTGAAACAACTGCAAGGCATTTCATGGGCAAAGGCGTATTCACCCTGGCTACATACTAATAGCATTGATAACAGAAATCTACTCAGTATCCTCACTTGAGCAGACAGCATGCTACATCATTGTAGCTTAACATTTAACCCATCAATGCACTTGGTCCATCCATCCAAAACAGTCATTAGAAGTTACTGAGATTCTCATGTGTAAAGTATCAAAAGAATTTCTGATTATTGAGGCTTTGGATATAGTTAGACACTGGATTCTTGTTTCAGATAAAGAAATGTATACTGGTTATGAAATGCAATTGAGACATTTTTAGAGATAATGTTTCTGCCTTCACACCATCAACAATTTATGCCATTGAAATTGAGGACTGAGGCAATTGTAGAGTGTTACCTTTGGCACAGGTCTTCCTATCTAAAAAAATCTGAAAACATACTTTACACTGTATATTTAATAACATTCCCTCTGTTGTTTGACGAAACGTAAATGTAATTTATGATGTGCTAAGCTTTAATGAGAATAGCTTATTTTTAAAACCACAATTATACTTCACTAAAATCAAGAAATTCTGATTGGTTGCAGGTGTAAACCCAACTACCTTGCAATGGCAAATTTGGTGGGAATTGTATGGTAAGAACAGACAAAAAAAATTTGCTAACTGAAATATCAGACAGCACCAGAGAAAATTGCCACGCAGAATGTCAGGCACTGGTGCAAAAACCATCTGGCCTGCTCGGTCTATTTTTCTGATACAGTTGAGAGCCATTTTCTGTTGGTGTCTTCCTATTTTCCAAATTATTAAGATAAATGTTTAGTGAGGTCCCAGCCAAGCAAATATGTGAATGATCTAAAATTGCCATGGATTGTGAATCAGCGTAGGAGATGTGTGATCTTGGGTCTGTGCTTACACAAAATTTATTTGTGAAGTTTCCTAGACAACTTGGATTGGCAATGGCTCCCTATGCTGATTTCATCAACAACCATTAACAAAAGGATGCAGCCCATGAAGCATCAGTTGAATGACATCTTTCGATATCCTCTTCAGTTCTGTTATATCCAACATTCAGTTGGCCAAGGGTTGTTTGAATATCTTGGGAAGTTTATAACCCAAGGTCCCCATTCTTGATCCAAAAGGGACAAGTGGTTTCCCATTAATCCTGTTATATATCCCAAAGCATTTTACTATCTACATTCGACACACTCTTGCAGTTGACTTTCCATTTAGCCAAGCTTTGTGAACCTTTTTTGCAGTTTTTTTCCACATTACTGAACTATATAAATTGTACCCGCTATTTAAGTCATTCATTGATTTTGAGACATAGCCTCTAGTATCCTATTGCAAGCAATTTATGAAAATGTTGAAGAGTGGCTGTTCCAGCACTGAATCCTTTGAAACTTCATCCCATCATACCTCTCCTGCTTCTTAACCAGACCTTTTGTTTCCTGTCTTCTGGTCATTTTTGATTCCAACTTTGTACCAACAATATATCTGATTATCACCAAACATATCTATATTCTCAGAGCTGCATTGGAGACCTATCAATGAAATGTTCTGACCTGCATAAATATACATGGGGCATCTTTACTATAGGAAGGTAACTCAGCTATGTTAACACTGTTAAAAAGCACACAACACCAGGTTATAGTCCAGCAGGTTTATTTGGCATCACTAGCTTTCGAAGTGCTGCTCCTTCATCAGGTGACAACTAGTGAAAGCTGGTGATTCCAAATAAACCTGGTGTTGTGTGATTTTTAATCTTGTCCACCCTAGTCCAACACCAACACCTCCAAATCATACCTTAACATCAGATACAAAAATATGAAACAATGGGTGGAATTTGAGAAATAACTAGAATGATGGGAAAATGCAAAGAGAATTAAACATTTTTGAATCTCGACATCAAGAAAAGCTGTTGAAATTTTTTCCGCATGCCCGTCAGGGTGATTGCAAAACCTTACCATTGAGCAGCAATTACCTCATTCCCATTCATTTGCATTTGACTGAAGTCCCAATTCTCCTTATTTCTATGCTACTTCCAATTCTTCTCCCTTTCCCCGAGAACCCATACAGCTCATATTCTTGACATGTAAATCAGAGAGGATACCTTGTACCAAATATTTGCTGCAGCCATCATGCAAATGCTTGTATACAATAACATTCCTGCATGCTCCATGGCCCCATCCTTCTCAATTGCTGATTCAAGCAAGTCTGCATCACCAACAGTGAACTACTTTTGCACAAAGGGACACACACGAATCTCATGCATCATATGACTTTTAGCTTGCTTTCTTAGCACTTCTTCACTTTGCTGTTGGTGGCAACCAACCTCTATCTTCTTTGCATTACCTTATTAGGGCACACTCACTGACTTCAGCACAGACCTACCACTTGTTGTGTGGGTCAGATTGCTTTTTAAGCACAGAGGACTTTATGCTTAGCCATCTGCTATAGCTTGCATTTTTTTTTGCATAGAGCAATATGGAGGCAGCTTGTGACTGTGGAAGCACTGAACAGTCAAAGGAGTGGATAGTTTGCTATCTGACATCATGCAGTAGCAACATCACATCAGCAGCATGCACCAACAGTTTATGTGGGAAAGATACTGCTATTGTGAAAGTCAAAGGGGATCAGTCCTTCGTGGGTTAAAAGAGAACTAGAATCAATCTTGAGTTTTGTCACAGTCCGTCAAGGCACTCATCCAATTACAATTTAGGTATTGGCCATAGTGGGCAGTATTTCCTGCAATGAGACAAAGGGAGGGATGTTGTGTAGACATGATGCACGGTCAGTGAGAGTTACAGCCCATTTGCCTTCTGAAATGTGTATGCAGTGGCAAAATTACACTGAGTGGTGACTGTGAATGTGAGCAGCAGAGAGAATTTGATAGAGACTTACATTTGCAGAGTGAACAAGATCACAGACCATCTTCCTGAACTGCTGGGTATCCTGCTTCATCTGGGACTCAGTACTGAGTAATTTAGGTTCCAACTGACTCTGCCTCCTGTGATGATCGGCTATGAAAAGCACTGCTGTCTCTCAACAGCCCCTTCCATCAACATATCCAAGTCCTTGTCTGTGAAGAGAGGAGCAAGCTTTCCTTTCCTATGGGTCACGAACTCAGTGATAATGGTCAAGCACCACAATATGAGAGCTCGGTCCTAACTTGCAGCATTTGAGTTGGTGTGCAGTTAGTCTTTAAATATAATAATGATAGTGTGAAGGCCAGTAGGTCTTAGCTGTAGAGAGTATTTCCTCCTCTCTAGCTGCACAATCCCCCAGAAACTGACCGAGGAGCCCAGCTACATGATGAAGAAGGTGTAGAGCAGAAGATTGCATGAGAAAAGTTGCTCCAAGCCCTGGCAAACAGGGCATCATGAATCTCATTCTACAAACCGCTTTAAATAAAAATCTATTTCCCAGCACTGACATTATCAATGTTTGGGGGCCTGCTGAGTAAATGTTGGTTGTCTTGGATAGGAGTCAGCCTCAGCTCAGTTGTGACGCTCTCACTTCCAAGTTAGAAATTATAGGTTGAAACCACTCTTCAGGATTTGAACACTTTAACTGACACTCCAGTACAGAATTGATGGAATACTGCTGTCTTCTGATTCAGACTTTAAACCAAAACCATACCTGCTAGTTCAGGTCGGTGTAAAAGATTCCATAATAGGTTTTAATAGACAACCAGATAGTTCTGGTCTCCCAGTTAACTCAGACAATATTAACTTCACATTCATATTTGATAGTGCGGAATTCTATTGTATTGTTTACTGCAGGATTAGTGAGAGATGAGCATTCCTGTACCAGCAAACCAAGTGAGCAAACTCCATCAGCTCTCTAAACATTTCTGCTTTTTCTATGGCCATTTAATTTATTACTACATTGTCTTATCCCTGGTAGGCAAACTGACCTTGAACTTTCCACTTTCCAGATCTTGTCATTTTGCAAAATTGTCCCATCCTTTGTAAGAATAAAGAATTGTGAAGACAAAGTATCACTGAAATTTAGCCTTTTTTAATTGAAAGTGGTAATTTTCATTTTGTGAATTATTATTTTGACAAGAAAGAGTAGATTTGAATCTTTCAATAGCAAAAGGTTGAGTTGACAGCATGCCCTATGCAGGATATAAAAATTACACAGAAGAGAGACACTAGAAGACATGCACTGTCTTTTCTGCATCACTTACAGTTAGATTTCTATTCAAGTCTTCATGTTTAAACTTTCAGCACCAGCCAGCCCACTTCAGGGTGATGACAGCCTGGCAGGCTGGGTAAGAACTTAATTATTTTTGAAATGTTATATTTTTTCAACACCCAAATGGTTCAAATATGTGTCAAAAGATGTGTCCAGTGTTCCCATTATAAGCATTCACTTGTTTTCTGTTCTCATTCACTGTCAGAGCTCTTTTCTCCTCTAAGGGCATAATTGTTCCACTTCAAATGTAAATGCGCATGATCAGAGATATGGTTCAGCCAATGTGAATATTTCTGTTTATCATGCATTGGGCACTGGGTTTACTAGATACTTAACTCTTAGCAAAACATTTCTCAGAGATGTTGTCGTGGAGTATATTCAATAGTTAATACTTTGAATGTCTCTGAATGGATATTATTGCTTAATAAATTAATTTTCTTTAGAAACTGAATATAATAATTTCCATTGCAATTTTCTCATGAAAATTATATTTCTTCAAAGTTTGTGAGAAGATTTGTAGCTCGGGTGCTCGTTGCTGTGGTTCTGTTCGCCGAGCTGGAAGGTTTTGTTGCAAACGTTTCGTCCCCTGTCTCGGTGACATCCTCAGTGCATGGGAGCCTCCTGTGAAGCGCTTCTGTGGTGTTTCCTCAGGCATTTATAGTGGTCTGTCCCTGCCGCTTCTGGTTGTCAGTTTCAGCTGTCCGCTGTAGTGGCCGGTATATTGGGTCCAGGTCTATGTGTTTGTTGATGGAGTTTGTGGATGAGTGCCAACACATAGACCTGGACCCAATATACCGGCCACTATAGCAGACAGCTGAAACTGACAACCAGAAGCGGCAGGGACAGGCCACTATAAATGCCGGAGGAAACACCACATGAGGCTCCCAAGCACTGAGGATGTCACCTAGACAGGGGACGAAACGTTTGCAACAAAAACTTCCAGCTCGGTGAACAGAACCACAGCAATTATATTTCTGATAAAAGATGTATATTTTCACATACATACATAAATATTTATATTAACTCAAACACATATATAACCATTAAAATATATGCATTCAAATTGGCTAGTGTAGAGTTCAACTGACACCTGGATTCTGAGCTAAAGTTTCAATCCTCTTATTAATAAATTGAAATGTTTTGTTTTGTATAAAATTTCCATTTATTGTGTACAGCATCATATGCCTTGACTCAATGGGAGTGAAGTTTGAGAAGGGGTGCAAAACAATCACGGCACTACGTGGGATAAATTCTTGGCAACTTCCCTTCCTATTGACTTTAATGGGGAACAAATTATGATGGGGCTTGTAGTGGACAGGTGATTAACTTTCACCAAGGTTGAATTTTGCACCCCCATCCTAACCACCAGATGATTCCCTAGGCAGAACAGCAAAGAATTAGCTTCACTGTTGCAGATACACATTTGCTCAGAAGAATTTTCAACAGTTATGTTTGTGTGCAAACTTACAGCAAGTGAAGTTTTCCATTTACAGATAAACAAAATATTACATTTTGGTCAGTAAATTAACTGGATCAGCCACATAAATACTATGGCTAGAAGAGCACGTCAAATGCTGGGTATTCTGTGAGAAATGATCCATTTCCTAACTGTCCAAGCCTGACCACCATGTACACAGCCCAATTCTGGAATGCGAAGAACACTGTCCACTTGTCTGGATGAGTGATGCTCCACAAAACTCATGTACTTCAACCCCATGGCAAAGCAATCTTTTTAATGGCACCCCAATCATCAACTTAAACATTCATCATCTCTACCATTTGTGCACAGCGGTTCATTATGTATCATATACAGCAGACAGTAAAACAACCTGCTAATGTTCCTTCTGCACCAATGTCTACCACCTTGAGATCATTTATCATCTGTATTTGGTGAAAAAATTGCCAATTCTTCACTGTCACTAAGTCAAAATATTAGAATTCCATCCCTTAAAGCAGAATAGAATTGCTTTTACCAAGCAGAATGCCATATTTTTAAAAAAGAAGCTGACGGACACCTTCTCAAGGGCAATTAGAAATGGCCATATCCTATAGATGAATCAAAAACCTATTGGACACAGGTGCACAATGATGGAAAGGCCTGCATAAAATAATGGACATATCATTGACTGTCCAGACAATGCAACAAATCATTCTTTGAAAAAAAAACCCACAAAACTAGAACACGTGATCAGAACAGTGGAGTATAAGTATGTACAGAGACTACTTTACCTTTGCAGTTATGATGCAATCCAGTCAAACACAATTCTTTGTTTGCACAAAACCAAGTTAAGATGTTTAAGTATGATACTTTGCAACTGAACCTTCTAAATTTTATAATATTCCAATCCATTTTTCACACAGAAATGTTATACTTATATTCAAAAGGTTACAAAAAAGATCTACAAGAATGAAGAATAAGGAAAAATCATGGAAGTACACAATAATATATTCAAATAATATGAATCTAAATTAATATTTCACAAGTATATGGAGAAATTAGGACCAGATGTGATAAATGCAGTTTATTGAAAAATAAACTGAGCAAAGATATCAGAAAGAACTTCAGTTCTTCGATTCGAAAGAACAGTCTTCTTCGGCTTTAAAACTACCTTGGTTTCGAAGAAAAGACTTACCAGATTCAAAACATGCTTGAATCAGAAATTAAATCTGTACTCATTGCCTCCTGGCTTGCTGTAGTCATGTGAAAGCAAGAATTATTACTAATTACATCTAAATAGCTTTGAGCTAAACAAAGATGAATGGTCAACGTATACACCTACCAGTTAGAATTTAAATCTCTTATAAGACTCGCCCTACACATCCATGCAAAGTATGGGTATTATGGTCAGAGGGAAAGATGAGGAAGACAAATCAGTGGTCCTTATCCATAGGATTTGCTGAGATGATCTTTTTGGCTTGTCAGGACTTAGTGCTCCATGATCACTCTTTGCCAGGTAATTTCAGTTGCTGGCATGAGGCACAGAGCCAGCGGTTCACATTTATAAAGTCTTTTACTTATTGGTTAAAAGCCACTGTATACAGCATCTGATGAGGAGAAAAAAATGGCTTTCTTCAGACTTGAGGTATTTTTAACTACAGAGGGAAGCACCTGTTCAGCCACCTGGGAACCAATCATGTAACTGTTGACAGGCAGAAGGCCTTTGCCCTCAACAACTAATCACCACTTCACAGACCAATCAGCTACTTGTTGCTAGCCAATTCTCCCATTGTACACACATCCCAGCTCCAGTTCATCTGTAGTAACCTCTCTCACTGTTTATACTGCTGTTTGTTCAAGCAGTTATGAACAACAATGGCCCTCAGTTCACAATATGAAGGACCAAATCATCCAATGCAGTGCTTGAAATGAGTTGCAAACTAAGCAATAGCTGCCAATGCCCCAATAATTCGTAGATCATGAATAAAGTTGGAAGTAGTCCTCTTTACTCTAGCAGGGAATGAATATTTTCTTATTGTAGAATACTCTTCTAACTTCTGAGAGGTGAATTGGCTGACTTTGATGACTCCCACTGAGATTGTCAAATGCCTAAAAGCACACTTTAGCCTCTACTGCATTCACAACATTGTAATCAGCAACAATGATCCATGGTTCACAAATTAAGAATTCAGCTATTTTATTAATGATTGGTAATTGCTGATGTGAAATAAATGCCACTATAGTCACAGAAAATGATAGGCCATTCTCTCATTAGAGAGAGAGATAATGAGTCGTACACCTTACCTGAGGGTCACTAAACCTCAAGCAATGAACGAGGTTGAGAAGCCAGTGACCTCAAGATAACCACAGTCTGTGCAAGAATTGAACCTTTGCTGTTGACATCACTCTGCATTGCAAATGAGTGAGATGACTACTGGCTCAGATCAGATGTCTGGAATTTATATTAAAAGGGGTGCCTGAATGAATAGGCTACAGAAAGGAAGTAAAAGTGGAGAGGCTAAGTCTTCTGTGGGCATCTGACTGTAACAGTGCATCTCAGACACATTAGACCTTTCATAACAGTTAAATGCAATCTTTCTGCTTTAAATTAGTGCACGATCTAGACATAGACTAGATGAAGAGGTTGATGTTCATGCTACACAAAACTCATCCATTCTGTTGATATTACTGACAATCTATGTGTGAAAACATTAGCCTTCATAAGGAGCTGATGTACAGCTCCCAAGAGTCCTAGTAATTGTGTCTGACTGGTAGGTAGCTGTACATACTGGTAGGGTGTAGGTTTGCTCGCTGAGCTGTAGGTTTGATATCCAGACGTTTCACTATCTGGCTAGGTAACATCATCAGTGGCGACCTCCAAGTAAAGCGAAGCTGTTGTCTCCTGCTTTCTATTTATAGGTTTGTCTTGGATGGGGTTCCTGGGGTTTGTGGTGATGTCATTTCCTGTTTGTTTTTCTGAGGGGTTGATAGATGGTATCTAGATCTACATGTTTGTTTATGGTGTTGTGGTTGGAGTGCCAGGCCTCTAGGAATTCTCTGGCATGTCTTTGCTTAGCCTGTCCCAGGTTAGATGTGTTGTCCCAGTCGAAATGGTGGTTTTTTTCATCCATGTGTAGGGCTACGAGGGAGAGAGGGTCGTGTCTTTTTGTGGCTAGCTAGTGTTCGTGTATCCTGGTGGCTAACTTTTTTCCTGTTTGTCCTACGTTGTGTTTGTGGCAGTCCTTGTATGGAATTTTGGAGACGACATTGGTTTTGTCCATGGGTTGTACTGGGTCTTTTATGTTTGTTAGTTTTTGTTTGAGAGTGTTGGCGGGTTTGTGTGCTACTAGGATTCCAAGGGGTCTTAGTAGTCTGGCTGTCATTTCTGAAACTTCTTTCTGAAACATCCAGGATAAACATAAATAGAAAGCAGGAGACAACAGCTTCTCTTCACTTGGAGATCGCCACTGATGATGTTACCTAGCGAGGTAATGAAACGTCTGGATATCAAACCTACAGCTCAGCGAGCAAACCTACACCCTAAACCTCAACCTGAGCTACAAACCTTCTCAAACCTTGCATGTACATACTGCTATCATGCAATGACCTATCTTGTTAACTAAAAACAGAGCCGCTTCTGGTAAGACTGAACAGTGGCTATCTCCATAACTGATCATGATGAAGGCACTAGACAAAGCACAGACCGAGGAGGGTCAGTGGCAAAGACTACCTCAAACAACCCTTTCTTTAAAGCACACACTGACAAAGGTGGCAGATATCACCAAGTCGTAGTAGTTACAATCAAGATCTGAACACATTGGCAGAGCAACTGAAAATGTGGAAAAACCTGCAAAATTGACTCTGATTGTGTCTCCTGGCCTTCAAATTGTTCTACATTTAAACACAACTTGTTACATGTTTCTGATCATTGGCTCACCCCAGGATCCTGGCACCATTTATTTGGAATCCTCTTTGCAATGGACCTAACGACATCAAAATGGTACAGTAGACCAGGAAAGTTGTATCAAATCAAATAACCATAGAAAATCCTGAAGCATTGCACTGTGACTGAAATAAATTTCTCCCTGTTGCCCCAGGAAAGTTCTTGTTGTGCATCATTCATCAAAAAAATGGAAAAACCAATTGACTCAAATATAGGACAAGTCTAAAAGCCAGAACTGAAGTTTGAATTTAAATTAAACAGCAAAGGCCACTTTTAAAAAACATTTTGAGTTTATTCAGGTGAATTACATTAACTTTGCCTTAGAGCTCAATTCAATAGCACAATTCAATTTACCAATATCCTTCATGTTAAAATTCATCAGCAAGTTAACTGATTAAGGGCACAGTAGAACCATTAATGCTGAGACAAGGCATGTGTAACCAAATACTTCAATACATTGTTCCGATTATTACTGGAAAAGTCTAAGGAGCATCAACTAAACTTTTCTAATATAATAATGAATAATTTCTGCCCCTCTCCAATTACTTTGAAGATTTTAAAAAAGATTTCAGACAATTGCAAATTGTGCATTTGTACTTCAAATAAGAGAACAAAATGAATTTAATTTAGTACTGAAGGTACAAAGTTCAGAAAGGTTTTGTACAATTCCCTTGTGCTGAAAGTTTTAATTGAGCCTGAAACTCTGTTTAATCTAAGATGATTACAGTCTTGACGCCAAAGTAAAACCGAGGCATTTCCTATTTGTTTTTAAGTTAACTAATATTTTAATATGAATGATACAGGATTATGAAAAAAAATTTTTTTGCTGTCTCTGGATAGGAACATTGGATATACTAAATTTGTTTTTATTATAATTCTTCCATGAGAAGTGAGCATTTATTGCTCACCCTGTTTGAATGTCGACCAGATTTTCTGTCCAGTTTTCCACATTGGTCCCTTGTGGACAGATGGATGCTACTCTATGCCAGATTCGCCTTTCCACACTGAATCAAAGAGAAGAAAAGCAGGTCAGTATTACGAAAGTCATAGGATCAGGAGTAGCTCTTGCAGCCCGTGGAGCCTGTTGTCTTATAATATAGATTCCAGACCAGACAAACCTGTACCTTTAAAACAGTTATGGCATCATGACATATGACATTCTGGTCTAAAGGTACTGACCTACTTTTAGACACTATCAGACTTTAGGAGAAAGTGAGGACTGCAGATGCTGGAGATGAGAACTGAAAATGTGTTGCTGGAAAAACGCAGCAGGTCAGGCAGCATCCAACGAGCAGGAGAATCAACCTTTCGGGCGTGAGCCCTTCTTCAGGAACCATTCCTGAAGAAGGGCTCATGCCCGAACTATCAGACTTTAGTCAGTCAGCTATGTGCACGTAATGTATGATAAGATTAGTAAGCCTTTCAAACATGCGAACATTAGATACAAACTCTAAGATAAGGGGTATTAAGATAACTCTCAGGATCTTTTGATCTTTTGTTCACTGTCACAAATACTGGACCTTACACGACAGTTACATTTCAAAATGTCTCTTTTAACTTAAATGAAAATTAGTCTTTCCAAAAATAGCCCAGTTCAGACATGTGCCTCTGTAGTCTGGTTACCATGAGAAGGAAACTTAAACAGAAACCTACTTAAACTGAAGTCATGTGATAGTTTCACACCTACACACAGTAACATGGAAAAGGGAAAGATGGTTCTGGAAACAGAGAAAGAATTAATCGACATACTGCTCTACAAACGAACAAGGTATTATGTGGAAAATTAGGATGCTTGCTAGAGTTTATGTTCCACTCGAAAGCAAGAAGTAACTTTGGACTTGTTTTTGTAAAGCTTTACATATTCCAAACATGTGATGTACACAAAAAGAACTTGTAAGATGTATCTCTATTGCATGAGTCAGTGTGAATTTACCTTTTATTTTGTTTGATGTATTAGTTTTCTGTTGCATAATGTTTGATCTATGTTAATTTTAGTTTGTTTGTCTTTACAGTAAATATCTCAACATCCGAGGCCCTGTCCTTTGGTTATTTTGGTTGGTCATTTGTGGAAGTTTATCTCTTTTTAAATGTTGTTGGTCTTTATGGGATTATAACAATCACAAATATACTTTTATGTGGGAGCCTAATATTATTTCTGAAAATGAGAAAAATCATGAGAAAAATGAGCATTGATGTTAAGTCTACATGGAAAAGACTTACTACCATGACAGCACATCACTCCTGGTACTGTCAATTATGTTATGAATTTTCAGCAACATTCTAGACTCTTGTATAATGCAATGGGATATCAGTATACAAGTGTTATGTGGATCTGAAATTTGGCTCTGTGCATTTTAGTGGAGGCTTCAACTCATTTAAAATATCCCACAATGTAATTTCTTGGCCACAAGAGATAAGTCTTAGGTCACAGCAATTGTGGTCTCACACTTGACTTATAATTCTATGTGTATGCTGCTCACACATTGGTACTGGGAAAGTATTAATATTTGAAAAGCATGATACATTGAGAGGCAGAATAAAAAATTTGAAATTAAATATTATTCAATGCTACAGACTTTTATAATAATACTTGATATGGAAACTGAAGCATTTTTTAATCTCTTGAAACTTGAACTATTCTCATGAATGAATGTATATTGTTAAAACCTAACACTAGCCTTTTCCATGACATTCATCTTGTGAAGTGAAGCCTGACAACAATGGAAACTGGGTGAAATATATTTCTATTTCATGTGACTGTAAATGCAAAGAAATCAACTGCTGCATTTCAGACAGAACATAAGCAATGAATTACAGCATTTATTTATTTTGTTTCACAATTACTCTGATTTAGATTCAGACTCCAGTAAAATAGTGAGACTACAGTTCTGATCAATTTAGTTCTCAATATTTGGTCTCACAGATTTTTAAAACTATGTAATGTACATTTGGTTGGCGTTTCACTTGGGGACTAGAGCCTCGGCACTTTGTTTCACATTAGTTCTGTATCACATCCTACAAGTAATATCATTACTTTATTCTCAAAATGGATGTAGGGAAGATTGATGTCAGAATTAATCTAGTTATCATTTGTGTCATACATCTAGATCTGTAACTTTAATAATTGATTCAAGAATTCACAAGTTTTGTGGCTAGTGATCTAACAAGTCCTGTCATCTGATGACAGGCTCCTGAAAATGATTGATAAGGAGACTGAAAAAAAGACCTGCAATGTTTCTGGTGTCATTTATGGGAAGCTAGAGAACTGCTCAGGAAGGAAAACAAAATCTCTTGAAATGGAATATCCATGATAATTTACATGTATACGTGTATTAAACAAACAAAAAGGCATTTGGTGCTCCACAAATATGAAATTAAAAGAGATTGTAAGAGGAGCAATCAAAATATTGTTCAAACTCTTGAGAGGAATCTTCAAGATGAGAGGGTAGGAAGATAATGTTAGAAAGAGATTGTCAGATGGTCAGGCCTAGTAACTGAAGAAATGGTTCTAAATGGTAAGGTGAAGAGAAGGAAGAATGCACATGAATCCTGAACCAAAGGCCTGGTTTTTAAAATAATTGCCCGAGTGTCGATTTCACAGAGTTTCATGGAGGGTTTCTCTCAATGAGCATCATCAAGTTTTCTTGCGCAGTTTTAAGATTCTCACCTCATTAGGTTTGTATCTTGCCTTCACAGCATCACTCTCACTCAACCTTGCACTCAGCAGTGGCAGAGGTGTTCTGGTACTACGATCTTATGGCATTCACAACGTAAGCGACATATTTAAACCTCAGCTGCACACCATTTCAAATAATGCCAGTCTGCTCTGAAGTCGCTACCAGGTCAATGTGGTGCCTGCAGTGCAGACAACATGCTGTAAATTACTTTCTGGCCTCTGACAAACTAAGTCCCATCCTCTACTCAATGCTACATCACATTCACTCTGCCACTGAACTCACCTTTCATTGAGTCTCAAAGTCAACCATTCTCAATATTCTTGCAGCATTTTCCCTCAAAGGCTCTCACCTACTCTATACCCCCTAAACGTCTAAGCTTTCCTGCTTCTTTGCTTTCTCTTCATATGCTCTGGGCACCTCACCATTTTTCTTTGGAAGATGTGATTCCCATGTCTGACTGTAGTCCTCCTTGACTAGACTAAGGACTGTTACTCTTAAACTTTCAGATGTGGTCATTTGGTTGAAACAAGTTTGGTGCTTGCCATGTTAGTGACTGTTGGTGTGACATCAACACAGCACAGTGCCACACATCCACCCCCTTGACTGGTCACGGCTGGCAAACATGACATGCTGCCTGGCTTTCTGTCTGCACTGCAAAGCAAGGCAGAGACATTGTGAGCTTCCAAGTAACACAAAATGAATGAAGAAGATGAAATTAAGCTAAAGTCCCTAAGATGCATCCCTGTTCCAATATGCAAGATAGGTGTCTCGCCCTGGACACAGAGTGACCTGGCAACAGCATTGGAAAACGTGAGTCAAGAGGTGCAGTGTTGACGTGTTCAACTGTATTATAAGTGAGCCCAAGATGAATCATGATAATATGCCAACACCAACTTCTGTGGGCAGAGTGTGCAAGTGGTTATTGCCCATATCGTGTATCTTGAGATGTTGATGAAGATGGACCAAGATGGATGCCCAGTGAAGATGCCAGGGAGTTGAAATCACTAGGTTACTGCTCTGCCTTTCAAGTTGGGAATTGGTGCCACTAGTTTCTCTCCGATATCTGGGAAAATACAATCTGCATATAACTTACTTTCAAATTTAGAAACCCTACAGTGTGGAAACAGGCACTTTGGCCCAACGAGTCCACACCAACCCTCCGAAGAGTAACCCATCCAGACCCACTCCTCTACTCTATACTTACCCTAACTAATGCATCTAACCTACACATCTCTGAACACTATGGGCAATTTAGCATGGCCAATTCACCTAAACTGCACATCTTTGGACTGTGGGAGGAAACCAGCGCACCCAGAGGAAACCCACTCAGACATGCAGAGAATGTGCAAACTCCACACAGACAGTCGCTCGCACGAGGCTGGAATTGAACCCGGGTCCCTGGCACTGTGAGGCAACAGTGCTAACCACTGAGCCCTCGTGCTGCCCCTAAATGAGGTAACGTGATGTAATAATGAGATGCTAAAGAATGAAAACAGGCCACTAATGAGGTTTTCATCCAGATGTTAAAAGCTTATGCAGAAAATCGGACATTTTTCTCAATGCCAAAACTCAACTTTCTACTCCCATTATATCTTCCCAATTGTTTTACAAATCTGTACAACAATAAGGTTGTAATGTAGGGGATTTTAACGTTCCAACATACACTGGGATTGTCAAAGTGTTAAGGGCTTGATGGAGAGGATTTTGTTAAGTATGTACAAGGAAATTTTCTTATTATGTATATACCTACTAGAGAAGGAGAAAAACTTCGAAATCGACGTTTCGGGCAAAAGCCCTTCATCAGGAATAAAGGCAGACAGCCTGAAGCGTGGAGAGATAAGCTAGAGGAGGGTGAGGGTGGGGATAGAGTAGCATAGAGTACAATAGGTGAGTGGGGGAGGAGATGAAGGTGATAGGTCAGGGAGGAGAGGGTGGAGTGGATAGGTGGAAAAGGAGCTGGGCCGAAACGTCGATTTTGCTGCTCGTCGG